>NW_026111809.1:262500-372500 GCF_024679095.1 Eriocheir sinensis
AAAATGACTACATTTTTTTTTTTTTTTTATATATAAAAATAGCCGAATAAAATACATCGTAAAATGACAATAACTCCATTACCGTTCATCGTAAAGCAATTCTGAAAGTACCGTTCGATTCGGCGGACGTTTCTGCATGGGGTAGGTGCCCATTTCAAACTTCAGACTATATCATAAAATTCAAACTTTAGTGTTTTTTGCAAGGGGGACTATACCCCCTAACACCGTTAATTTTGCCCGGTGCGTTGATTTCAAGCCATGAACGGCTTCCTCATTTTTTTCTACATAGGATGAAATGCCCCTGGGAAATAGAAAAAAGGAATAAAAGCGGTTTTTTCTGTAAATCAACTACTACTACTACTACTACTACTACTACTACTACTATATACTACTACAGGTGTTATAAAGTGAAAACAGATGTCATTATCTGCAAAAAGTAATTGATTATGACCTTTACATATCCATGCATTGACGTCAACTTTATAATATAGTCGAGGTCAAGGTTGATGTGTGTACTTTTCATGTAGGGACAAGCTGGCTAAGTACAGCTTGACCCCTGACCCCCAAGATGAGCTGACGCGCAGGAATAGTTATAAGTCTACCCTCGTAAGACAGCATTTTTGAGGATATCAGTGCATTCAGTCAGTCAGTTATTCAGTCAGCCAGTCAGTGACAGTCAGTCCAACCGTTAAGAAAGTCAGTCAGTCTCACACACACACACACACACACACACACACACACACACACACACACACACACACACACACACAGAGAGAGAGAGAGAGAGAGAGAGAGAGAAGCCATGAGTTTTCTGGCAAAGATGTGGTGTGCAAGAAATAGGGAATTGGAAGATTTGTAATGGATACTGCTTGTGTTGTTTTGTTTATTAAAGGTTGTGCCGATACGAAGGCCTGAGTCCATCTTGATCTTGATCCTGATGTCACAGGTGGCTCGGGATTTCTCCCCAGCCAGGCAGCAAGAGCAAGACCGCTAGCCCGCATCGGCCCCTCAACCCGCCCCAAGGCTCCCTCCATGGCCTCCTGCAGGGCTTGCGGTGGTCAGGCTCCCCACAGTGCTGCCTCTCGCAGTGCCAGGGCAGTGCCACACCTGTAAGCTGCGGCGCCATGCCCGGTCTGAGGGCGCCGCTGGACTGTACGTGTTTGACCTTATTTTGAAGCTACTATTTGACCATCGCAGGAATTATTACACGTTTCATTAGTCTTCATTAATGAATGAGTGCCTCAAGTCATTGTTTTGGCTCTGGGGTGCCGCACATAACCTATTCCCAAAGCTTAAAAAGGAGGTCAATCAGGTCACCAAATTACTCCAGAATCACACCCAACACTCACTGAATTGCTCCAGAATCACACCCAACACATTGAATTCCTCCAGAATCACACCCAACACATTGAATTACACACCGAATTACTCAACAATCACACCCAACACACACTGAATTGCTCCAGAATCACACCCAACACACTGAATTACTCTAGAATTACACCCAACACACACTCAAACACACATCATTGCCAGTTAGCTTTGTGGACTGATTCTGGATCTATATTATAATGCGGCGGGCAGCTGTCAGTTGCATGAAACGCATATTTGTGTTGGCTGTTCGGGGGACCGGGGAGCCGAGTGTGCAGGGGAGGGAAGTGAAGGAAGTGTAATTGTTAGTGTTGGTGTGTTGTGGTGACAAGTGAGTGTGTATTGCTTTTCTGAATGAGTCTATTGTACCGCAGTCTGTAGAGGGAGGCTGTTCCAGTGGTGTATGGTGCGTGGAAAGTTACTTGTTACTTGTTACTTGTGTTTCTTATTTATCTGGTCCCACTTCCGCCGAGGTGCTCTGCAGGACCCACATATTTAATTCATTAAATTTTCAATATTGATCACAACTTATATGCCATGTTAATTGTCAATGTTTCCATGTCAAACCATCAGAGAACAGAAATGTTTTTAGTTCTTTCTTAAATTTGGAGATATCCTTTGTTCTTCTAATGTCACACTACTGCTTGTATGCGTCAGTGTTAGTGTGATATGTTTGGTGTTTATGGATGTGTGTTACTCAGTACGTTGGCTGTTTGCGCTGTGTAGGCTAGGTACGTGCGTGGGTCAATGTGAGTGTTTGTGATCTCGTACATAAGTCTGTGTGCTTGTGAAGAGGTTTATTTGGCCGATGACCTAACCTAGCCTATTATCTATATCTATTATTGTAATGCTGACTTGCCTGATGGGAGCTCTCTCCACCCACCTTAGCTTGTGAGGTACCTCTTTTGGCGACTGGTAAAAGTGGCTCTCCGTCTTACATTGTGTCTGGATTAAATTTCTGTTGTGTTTACAGTCAGAAAGAGAAAAATGTGAAAAAAGAAAAAGAAAAAAATTCAGGGGCATGGGGTGGCAAAAGCATCCTCTCCTCCTCCTGTGTGTGTGTGTGTCGAGAGATGAGAGGGTGATGGAAGTGATGATGGCTCCTGCTCGAAATTCAAAGAAAAAATGATCTCAAAACACACATTGGGAATGGAATGAGAATGGGACTTAATGCTGCCCTGATGGCCTGATTCCCATACTCACCAGGGTACCAGTAGCCAGTTGGTTTCCTTGGCCGACGGTGGCTGGCGGTCTCCATCCGCTGGTCGCGGGTTTGGTTCCGATCCGGCGCAAAGTTTCGTTTTCTGGATTTTTTTTTGTTTAGGATTATCAGGTGTCGAATACGGAATAAATCGGTTCAGTAATTTGCGTGGTGATAATTAAAGGGGGATAAAGTTGATGGTAATGGGGCGGGCTAATGGGAGTAGGTTGAATACGGAAATGGCTTTTTTTTTATATAAATAGCCTAATAATATACATCGTAAAATGAATATAAATCCATTAGCGTTCATCGTAAAGCAATTCTGAAAGTACCATTCGATTCGGCGGACGTTTCTGCATGGGGTAGGTGCCCATTTCAAAGTTCATACTAAAAACTAAGCGATAAAATTCATCTTCTCTTGTTTTTCGCAAAGGGGACCATACCCCCTAACAATGTCAATTTTGCCTGGGGCGTTGATTTCAGGCCATGAACGGCTTCCTCTTCCTTTTCTACATAAGATGAAATGCCTCTGGGAAATAGAAAAAGGAATAAAAGCGGTTTTTTTCTGTAAATCAAAAAAATCCCCGAACATTCCTGATAGTTATATGCAAATATATCCGTTAGTTTTTATCTTAGAGCAATTCTGAGTGTACCCTTCGATTCGTCGGAGTTTTCTGCATCGATTAGGTACCCTTTCCAAAGTTCAGAGTAAAAACTAAGCGAGAAATATCACATTTTCCATACACGTCGACACAACACCCATACTTATGGATTGCTGTTCCCTTAGCCTAGCCTAACTCGATTTCACGAGTTAGGTTAGAGTAAGAAAACAACAATTCATAAGATTGGGTGTTGTTTGATGGGTCAAAAGAAGAAGAGGAAGAAAACCTTGTTCCGCGATGCAGTGGTTACCGTGCATAGCTCCGCACATACACGTCGACACAACACTCATACTTATGAATTGCTGTTCCCTTAGTCTAGCCTAGCTCGATTTCACGAGTTAGGTTAGAGTAAGAAAACAACAATTCATAAGATTGGGTGTTGTTTGATGGGTCAAAAGAAGAAGAGGAAGAAAACCTTGTTCCGCGATGCAGTGGTTACCGTGCATAGCTCCGTTATAAGGACTCAAGAGGAGGAAGAAGATCTAGATGCTAAAATTCGGAAATAGGTCATATGGGGTGTCGAGTAGGGGGTTAATGGGGTCAGTAAATTGCGTGGTGATAATTAGAGGGGATGGGGGTTCATAATAATGTGGAGGGGGCTAATGGGAGTAGGTGGAATTCGTAATTAGGTCATGTTCGGTATCGAATAAGGGGTAAATGGGGTCAGTAAATTGCTTGGTGATAATTAAAGGGGGCGGGGGTTAATGGTAATTGGGGGGGCTAATGGGAGTAGGTGAAACTCGAAAATAGGTCATGTGAGGTGTCGAATGCTGGGTAAATGGGGTCAGTAAATTGCGTGGTGATAATCAGAGGTGGCGGGGTTTAGGGTAAGGGAATTGGTAATTAGGTCATGTTTGGTGTCGAATAGGGAGTAAATGGGGTCAGTAAATTGCGTGGTGATAATTAAAGGGGGCGGCGGTGAAAAGTAATGTTGGGAGCTAATGGGAATAGGTGGAATTCGAAAATAGGTCATGTCAGGTGTCGAATAGGGAATAAATCGGGTCAGTAATTTGCGTGGTGATAATTGAAATGAGTTGAGGTTGATCATAATGTGGGGGGCTAATGGGAGTACGTGGAATACGGAAATGGCTTCATTTTATTTTTTTTATAAAAATAGCCTTAAAAAATACATCGTAAAATAACAATAACTCCATTAGCGTTCATCGTATAGCAATTCTGAAAGTACCATTCGATTCGGCGGACGTTTCTGCATGGGGTAGGTGCCCATTTCAAAGTTCATACTAAAAACTAAGCGATAAAATTAATCTTTTCTTGTTTTTCGCGAAGGGGACCATACCCCCAAACACCGCTAATTTTGACTGGGGCGTTGATTTCAGGCCATAAAAGGCTTCCTCATCCTTTTCTACATAAGATGAAATGCCTCTGGAAAATAGAAAAAGGAATAAAAGCGGTTTTTTCTGCAAATGAAAAAAATCACCGATCATTCCTGATAGTTATATGCAAATATATCCGTTAGTTTTTATCTTAAAGCAATTCTGAGTGTACCATTTGATTCGTCGGATTTCTCTGCATCGATTAGGTACGCTTTGCAAAGTTCAGATTAAAAACTAAGCGAGAAATATTACATTTTGTATACACGTCGACACAACACCCAAACTTATGAATTGCTGTTCCATTAGCAACAACACCCAAACTTATGAATTGCTGTTTAGCTAACTCGATTTCACGAGTTAGGTTAGAGTAAAACAACAATTCATAGGATTGGGTGTTGAGGAAAAAAGATTGGGTAAATTAGAAGAAGAAAAAGAAGACTTGTGCAGTGGGTTTACTATGCATAGTTAGCTCCGTTATAAGGCCTCAAGAAGAGAAAGAAGATCTAGATGCTAGAATTCGGTCGGATATAGGGAGGGTTAATGGGGTCAGTAAATTGTTTTGTGATAATTAGATAGGGCGGGGATAATAATAAAGGGGGGGTTAATGGGAGAAGGTGGAATTCGTAATTAGGTCGTATTCGGTTGCGAATAAGGGGTAAATGGGTTCAGTAAATTGCGTGGTGATAACTAAAGGGGGCGGGGGTCAACGGTAATTGGGGGGGGCTAATGGGAGTAGATGAAACTCGAAAATAGGTCATGTGAGGTGTCGAATACTGGTTAAATGGGGTCAGCAAACTGCGTGGTGATAATCAGAGGGGGCGGGGGGTTAGGGTTAGGTGGGGGGCTATTTTGAGTAGGTGGAATTCGTAATTAGGTCATGTTCGGTGTCGAATAGGGAGTAAATGGGGTCAGTAAATTGCTTGGTGATAATGAAAGGGGGCAAGGGTGAAAAGTAATGGGGGGGTTAATGGGAATAGGTAGAATTCGAAAATAGGTCAGGCTAGGTGTCGAATAGGGAATAAATCGGGTCAGTAATTTGCGTAATGATAATTAAAGGGGGATGAGGTTGATGGTAATGGGGGGGGGCTAATGGGAGTAGGTGGAATATGGAAATGACTTCACTTTTTTTTTAAATAGCCTTATAATATACATCATAAAATGACAATAACTCCATTAGCGTTCATCGTAAAGCAATTCTGAAAGTACCATTCGATTCGGTGGACGTTTCTGCATTCAAAGTTTATACTAAAAACTAAGCGATAAAATTCATCTTTTCTTGTTTTTCGAAGAGGGGACCATACCCCCAAACACCGTTAATTTTGCCTGGGGCGTTGAATTTCAGGCCATGAACGGCTTCCTCATCCTTTTCTACATAAGATGAAATGCCTCTAGGAAATAGAAAAAGTAATAAAAGCGGTTTTTTTTCTGTAAATCAAAAAAATCACCGAACATTCCTGATAGTTATATGAAAATATATCCGTTAGTTTTATCTGAGAGCAATTCTGAGTGTACCATTCGATTCGTCGGAGTTTTCTGAATCGATTAGGTACCCTTGGCAAAGTTCAGAGTAAAAACTAAGCGAGAAATATCACTTTTTCCATTCATGTCGACACAACACCCAACCTTATGAATTGCTGTTCCCTTACTTTAACCTAACTCGATTTCACGAGTTAGGTTAGAGTAAGAAAACAGCAATTCATAAGACTGGGTGTTGTGTGATGGGTCAAAAGAAGAAGAGGAAGAAGACCTTGCTCCACGATGCAGTGGTTACTGTGCATAGCTCCGTTATAAAGCCTCAAGAAGAGGAAGATCTAGGTACTAGATTTCGGAAATAGGTCATATGGGGTGTCCGGTAGGAGGTTAATGGGGTCAGTAAATTGCGTGGTGATAATTAGAGTGGGCGGGGTTTCATGATAATTTTTGGGGGGCTAATCAGAGTAGGTGGAATTCGTAATTAGGTCATGTTCGGTATCGAATAAGGAGTATATGGAGTCACTAAATTGCGTGGTGATAATTAAAGAGGGCGGGGTCTAACAGTAATTGGGAAGGGGGGCTAATGGGAGTAGGTGGAATACAGAAATGGCTTCATTTTTTTTATTTTTTTATATGAAAATAGCCTAATAAAATACATCGTAAAATAACAATAACTCAATTAGCGTTCATCGTAAAGCATTTTTGAAAGTACCATTCGATTCGGCGGACGTTTCTGCATGGGATGGGTGCCCATTTCAAAGTTCATACTAAAAACTAAGCGATAAAATTCATCTTTTCTTATTTTTCGCAAAGGGGACCATACCCCCAAACACCGTTAATTTTGCCTGGGGCCTTGATTTCAGGCCATGAACGGCCTCCTCATCCTTTTCTACATAAGATGAAATGCCTCTGGGAAATAGAAAAAGGAATAAAAGCGTTTTTTTTCTGTAAGTCAAAAAAATCCCTGAACAATCCTGATAGTTATATGCAAATATACCCGTTACTTTTTATCCTAGAGCAATTCTGAGTTTACCATTCGATTCGTCGGAGTTTTCTGCATCGATTAGGTATCATTTGCAAAGTTTAGAGTGAAAACTAAGCGAAAAATATCACATTTTCCATACACGTTGACACGACACCCATACATATGAATTGCTGTCCCATTAGCCTAGCCTAACTCGATTTCACGAGTTAGGTTAGAGTAATAAAACAGCAATTCATAGGGTTGGGTGTTATGGGATGGGTTAAAAGAAGAAGAGGAAGAAGACCTTGCTCAGCAATGCAGTGGTTACTGTGCACAGCTCCGTTATAAGGCCTCAAGAAGAGAAAGAATATCTAGATGCTACAATTCGGAAATAGGTCATATGGGGTGTCGAGTAGGGGGCTAATGGGGTCAGTAAATTGCGTGGTAATAATTAGAGGGTATGGTGGTTCATGATAATGTTGGGGGGGGGCTAATGTGAGTAGGTGGAATTCGTAATTAGGTCATGTTCGATATCGAATAAGGGGTAAATGGGGTCAGTAAATTGCGTTGTGATAATTAGAGGGGGCGGGGGTTCATGATAATGTGGGGGGGGGCTAATAGGAGTAGGTGGAATTCGTAATTAGGTCATGTTCGGTATCGAATAAGGGGTAAATTAGGTCAGTAAATTGCATGGTGATATTTAAAGGGGGCGGGGGTTAACGGTAATGGGGGGGGGGCTAATGGGAGTAGGTAAAACTCGAAAATAGGTCATGTGAGGTGTCGAATACTGGTTAAATGGGGTCAGTAAATTGCGTGGTGATAATCAGAGGGGGCGGAGGGTTAGGGTAAGGGGGGAGGGGGCTATTTGGAGTAGGTGGAATTCGTAATTATGTCATGTTCGGTGTCGAATAGGGAGTAAATGGGGTCAGTAAATTGCGTGGTGATAATTAAAGGGGGTGGGAATGAAAAGTAATTTGGGGGCTAAAGGGAATAGGTGGAATTCGAAAATAGGTCATGTCAGGTGTCGAATAGGGATTAAATCGGGTCAGTAATTTACGTGGTGTTAATTAAAGGGGGATGAGGTTGATGGTAAGGGGGGGGGGGTTAATGGGAGTAGGTGGAATACGGAAATGACTTCATTTTATTTTTTTATATAAAAATAGCCTAATAAAATACATCGTAAAATGACAATAACTCCATTAGTGTTCATCGTAAGGCAATTCTGAAAGTACCGTTCGATTCGGCGGACGTTTCTGCATGGGGTGGGTGCTCATTTCAAAGTTCATACTAAAAAGTAAGCGATAAAACTCATCTTTTCTTGTTTTTCGCAGAGGGGACCACACCCCCAAACACCGTTAATTTTGCCTGGGGCGTTGATTTCAGGCCATGAACGGCTTCCTCATCCTTTTCTACATAAGATGAAATGCCTCTGGGAAATAGAATAAGGAATAAAAGCAGTTTTTTTCTGTAAAACAAAAAAATCCCGAACATTCCTGATAGTTATATGCAAATATATCCGTTAGTTTTTATCTTAAAGCAATTCTGAGTGTACCATTCGATTCGTCGGAGTTTTCAGCATCGATTACGTACGCTTTGCAAAGTTCAGAGTAAAAACTAAGCGAGAAATATCACATTTTCCATACACGTCGACACAACACCCATACTTATGGATTGCTGTTCCATTAGCCTAACCTAACTCGATTTCACGAGTTACGTTAGAGTAAGAAAACAGCAATTCATAAGATTGGGTGTTGTGTGATGGGTCAAAAGAAGAAGAGGAAGAAGACCTTGCTCCGCGATGCAGTGGTTACCGTGCATAGCTCCGTTATAAGGCCTCAAGAAGAGAAAGAATATCTAGATGCTACAATTCGGAAATAGGTCATATGGGGTGTCGAGTAGAGGGTTAATGGGGTCAGTAAATTGCGTGGTGATAATTAGATAGGGCGGGGGTTCATGATAATGTGGGGGGGGGCTCATAAGAGTAATTGGAATTCGTATTTAGGTCATGCTCGGTATCGAATAAAGGGTAAATGGGGTCAGTAAATTGAGTGGTGATAATTAAAGGGGGCGGGGGTTAACGGTAATTGGGGGGTGCTAATGGGAGTAAGTAAAACTCAAAAATAGGTCATGTGAGGTGTCGAATACTGGGTAAATGGGGTCAGTAAAATGTGGGGTGATGATCAGAGGGGGCGGGGGGTTAAGATAAGGGGAGGGGGCTATTGGATGTAGGTGGAATTCGTATTTATTTCATGTTCGGTGTCGAATAGGGAGTAAATGGGGTCAGTAAATTGCGTGGTGATAATTAAAGGGGGTGGAGATGAAAAGTAATGGGGGGGGCTAATGGAAATAGGTGGAATTCGAGAATAGGTCATCTTAGGTGTCGAATAGGGAATAATTCGGGTCAGTAATTTGCGTGGTGATAATTAAGGTGGGATGAGGTTGATGGTAATGAAGGGGTGGGGGGGGGTTAATGGGAGTAGGTGAAATACGGAAAGGGCTTCATTTTATTTTTTTTAAATAAAATAGCCTAATAAAATATATCGTAAAATGACAATAACTTCATAAGCGTTCATCGTAAAGCAATTATGAGAGTACCATTCAATTCGGCAGACGTTTCTGCATGGGGTAGGTGCCCAATTCAAGGTTCGTACTAAAAACTAATCGATAAAATTCATCTTTTCTTGTTTTTTCGCAAAGGGGACCATATCCCCCAAACACCGTTAATTTTGCATGGGGCGTTGATTTCAGGCCATGAACGGCTTCCTCATTTTTTTCTACATAAGATGTAATGCCTCTGGCAAATATACCCGTTAGTTATTATCTTAGTGCAATTCTGAGTGTACTATTCGATTCCTCTGAGTTTTCAGCATCGATTAGGTACGCCTTGCAAAGTTCAGCGTAAAAACTAAGCGAGAAATATCACATTTTCCATACACGTCGACACAACACCCATACTTATGAATTGCTGTTCCATTAGCCTAACTTAACTCGATTTCACGCATTGGGCTAGAGTAAGAAAACAGTAATTCATAAGATTGGGTGTTGTGGGATATGTCAAAAGAAGAAGAGGAAAAAGACCTTGCTCCGCAATGCAGTGGCTACTGTGCATAACTCCGTTATAAGGACTCAAGAAGAGGAAGAAGGTCTAGATTTTAGAATTCGGAAATAGGTCATATGGGGTGTTGAGTATTGGGTTAATGGGGTCAGTAAATTGCGATGTGATAATTAGAGGGGGCGGAGTTTCATTATAATGTGGCCGGGGTTAATGGGAGTAATTGGAATTCGTAGTTAGGTCATGTTCGGAATCGAAAAAGGGGTAAATGGGATCAGTAAATTGCGTGGTGATAATTAAAGGGATCGGGGGTTAACGGTAATTGGGGGGGGGGACTAATGGGAGTAAGTGAAATTCGAAAACTGGTCATGTGAGGTGTCGAATACTGGTTAAATGTAGTCAATAAATTGCGTGGTGATTATCAGAGGGGGCGGTAGGTTAGGGTAAGGAGGGGGTGCAATTGGGAGTAGGTGGAATTCGTAATTAGGTCATGTTCGGTGTCGAATAGTGAGTAAATGGGGTCAGTAGATTGCGTGGTGATAATTAAAGGGGGCGGGGATGAAAAGTAATAGGGGGGGCTAATGGGAATAGGTGGAGATCGAAAATAGGTCATGTCAGGTGTCGAATAGCGATTAAATCTCGTCAGTAATTTTCGTGGTGATAATTAAGGGGGTGATGAGGTTGATGGTAATGGGGAGGGGGCTAATGGGAGTAGGTGGAATACGGAAATGGCTTCATTTTATTTTTTTATATAAAAATAGCCTAATAAAATACATCGTAAAATGACAATAACTCCATTAGCGTTCATCGTAACGCAATTCTAAAAGTACCATATGATTCGGCGGACGTTTCTGCATGGGGTGGGTGCCCATTTCAAAGTTCATACTAAAAACTAAGCGATAAAATTCATCTTTTCTTGTTTTTTGCAATGGGGACCATACCCCCAAACACGGTTAATTTAGCCTGGGGAGTTGATTTCAGGCCATGAACGGCTTCCTCATCCTTTTCTACATAAGATGAAATGCCTCTGGGAAATAGAAAAAGAATTAAAAGCGTTTTTTTTTTGTAAATCAAAAAAATCCCCGAACATTCCCTATAGTTATATGGAAATATATCCGTTAGTTTTTATCTTAGAGGAATTCTGAGTGTACCATTCGATTCGTCGGTGTTTTTTGCATCGATTAGGTACCCTTTGCAAGGTTCAGAGTAAAAACTAAGCGAGAAATATCACATTTTCCATACACGTCGACACAACACCCTTAATTTTGAATTGCTGTTCCATTAGTCTAACCTAACTCGATTTCACGAGTTAGGTTAGAGTAAGAAAACAGCAATTCATTAGATTGGGTGCTTTGGGATGAGTCAAAAGAAGAAGAGGAAGAAGACCTTGCTCCGCATTGAAGTGGTTACTGTGCATAGCTCCGTTATAAGGCCTCAAGAAGAAGAAGAAGGTCTAGATTTTAGAATTCGGAAATAGGTCAGATGGGGTGTCGAATAGGGGGTTAATGGGTTCAGTAAATTGCGCGGTGATAATTAGAGGGGGCGGAGGCTCATGATAATGTGGGAGGGGCTAATGGGAGTAATTGGAACTCGTATTTAGGTCATCTTCGGTATCAAATAAGGGGTAAATGGGGTCAGTAAATTGCGTGGTGATAGAGGGGGCGGGGGTTCATGATAATGTGGGGGGGGCTAATAGGACTAGGTGGAACTCGTAATTAGGTCATGTTCGATATCGAATAAGGGGTAAATGGGGTCAGTAAATTGCGTGGTGATAATTGAAGGGGGCGGGGGTTAACGGTAATTGGGGGGGCTAATGGGAGTAGATGAAACACGAAAATAGGTCATGTGAGGTGTCGAATACTGGGTAAATGGGGTCAGTAAATTGCGTGGTGGTAATCAGAGGGGGCGGGGGGTTAGGGTAAGGGGGGGTGCTATTGGGAGTAGGTGGAATTCGTAGGGAGTTCGTAAGAATTCTGAGGGTACCATTCGATTCGGGGGACGTTTCTGCATGGCGTAGGTGCTCTTTTCAAAGTTCAGACAAAATACTTAGCGAGAAAATACAAATTTTCTTGTTTCCCGCAGAGGGGACCATACCCCTAACACCGTTAATTTTGCCCGGAGCGTTGATTTCAGGCCATGAACGGCTTCCTCATCCTTTTCTACATAAGGTGAAATGCCTCTGGGAAATAAAAAAAAGGAATAAAAGCGGGTTTTTTTCTGAAAATCAAAAAAATCATCGAAGATCCCAGACAGCTATTTTCAAATATATCTGCTAGTTTTTATCTTAGAGCAATTCTGAGTGTACCATTCGATTCGTCGGAGTAAAAACTAAGCGAGATACATCACTTTTTCCATTCATGTCGACACACACCCAACCTTATGAATTGCTGTTCCCTTAACTTAACCTAACTCGATTTCACGCGTTAGGTTAGAGTAAGAAAACAGCAATTCATAAGATTGGGTGTTGTGTGATGGGTCAAAAGAAGAAGAGGAAGAAGACCCTGCTCCGCGATGCAGTGGTTACTGTGCAAACCACCGTTATAAGGCCTCAAGAAGAGGAAGAAGATCTACATACTTGAATTCGGAAATACGTCATATGGGGTGTCGAGTAGGGGGTTAATGGGGTTAGTAAATTGCGTGGTGATAATTAGAGGGGGCGGGGGTTAGTAATAAAGAGGGGGGGGTTAATGGGAAAAGGTGGAGTTCGTAATTAGGTCATATTCGGTTGCGAATACGGGGTAAATGGGGTCAATAAATTGCGTGCTGATAATTAAAAGGGGCGGGGGTTAATGGTAATGGGGGGGGGCTAATGGGAGTAGGTCAAACTCGAAAATAGGTCATGTGAGGTGTCGAATACTGTGCAAATGGAGTCAGTAAATTGCGTGGTGATAACCAGAGGGGGCGGGGGGCTAGGGTAAAGGGGGGGGCTATTGGGAGTATGTGGAATTCGCAATTAGGTAATGTTCGGTATCGAATAAGGGGTAAATGGGGTCAGTAAACTGCGTGGTGATAATTAAAAGGGGCAGGGGTTATCGGTAATTGGGGGCGCTAGTGGGAGCAGGTGTAATACGTAGTTACCAAGACCTGATCATGTGCTAGACTCATGATATGTGTTCACCACGGCCTGATCATGTGCTAGATTCGTGATATGTAATCACCACGGCCTGATCATGTGCTACACGCGTGGTATGAGTTAACCACGGCCTGATCATGTGCTGGACTCGTAATATGTGTTCACCACTGCCCGATCATGTGCTAGACTCGTGGTATAAGTTCACCACGGCCAGATCATGTGCTAGACTCGTATTAGAGGATCACCATGGCCTGATCATGTGCTGGACTCGTGATATGTTTTCACCACCGCCTGATCATGTGCTTGACTCGTGATATGGATTCACCATGGCTCGATCATGTGCTAGACTCGGTATGTGTATGAGTTGTGTTGCAATTCATTGCATTATGCTGGATTTCATTGTTTTGTGTTCCATATGATTATAATGACTTCCTTTTCATTGTTATCTGTTCCATTTTATTGTTTTGTGTTGAATTTCATCGAACTCTATTCCACTTCATTGTATGGTGTTGCATTCCATTGTTCAAATTGCCCGGAGCGTTGATTTGAGGCTTCCTCATCATTTTCGACATAAGATGAAGACCCTCTTCGAATCAAAATACTTAAATGTAATGAAATGGCATCATTTTAGTATTTAATATAAAAATTGCCTACTGAGATCGATGGTAAAATGACAATAACTCCATTTGCGTTTGTCGTAAAGCAATTCTGAGGGTACCATTCGATTCGGGGGACGTTTCTACATGGCGTAGGTGCTCTTTTCAAAGTTCCGACCAAATAATTAGCGAGAAAATTCAACTTTTCTTGTTTCTCGTAGAGGGGACCATACCCCTAACACAGTAAATTTTGCCCGGAGCGTTGATTTCAGGCCATGAACGGCTTCCTAATCCTTTTCTACATAAGGTGAAATGCCTCTGGGGAATAAAACTAGGAATAAAAGCGGGTTTTTTTCTGTAAATCAAAAGAATCATCGAAGATTCCAAACAGTTATTTGCAAATATATCCGCTAGTTTTTATCTTAGAGCAATTCTGAGTGTACCATTCGATTCGTCGGAGATTTCTGCATCGATTTTTTTTTTTTTTTTTTTTACAGCAAAGGAGACAGCTCAAGGGCACAAAAAAGTAAACATTAATAAAAAAAAAGCCCGCTACTCGCTGCTCCTAAAAAGAATCCAAAGAGGTGGCCGAAAGATAAGTCAGTTTCGGGAGGAGAGGTGTCCTGATACCCTCCTCTTGAAAGAGTTCAAGTCGTAGGCAGGAGGAAATACAGATGAAGGAAGATTGTTCCAGAGTTTACCAGCGTGAGGGATGAAAGAGTGAAGATGCTGGTTAACTCTTGCATAAGGGGTTTGGACAGTATAGGGATGAGCATGAGTAGAAAGTCGAGTGCAGCGGGGCCGCGGGAGGGGGGGAGGCATGCAGTTAGCAAGTTCAGAAGAGCAGTCAGCGTGGAAATATCGATAGAAGATAGAAAGAGAGGCAACATTGCGGCGGAATTTAAGAGGTAGAAGACTATCAGTATGAGGAGGAGAGCTGATGAGACGAAGAGCCTTTGCCTCCACTCTGTCCAGAAGAGCTGTGAGGGAGCCCCCACACATGAGATGCATACTCCATACGAGGGCGGACAAGGCACCTGTATATGGACAGCAACTGTGCAGGGGAGAAGAACTGGCGGAGACAGTACAGAACGCCCAGCCTCGAGGAAGCTGATTTAGTAAGAGATGAGATATGAAGTTTCCAGTTGAGATTTTGAGTTAAGGATAGACCGAGGATGTTTAGTGTTGAGGAAGGTGATAGCTGGGTGTTGTCAAAGAATAGGGGATAGTTGTTTGGAAGATTGTGTCGAGTGGATAGGTGGAGAAACTGTGTTTTTGAGGCGTTGAAGAACACCAGGTTCTTCTTGCCCCAATCGGAAATAATAGTAAGGTCTGAGGCTAAGCGTTCTGCAGCCTCCAGCCTTGAGTCGTTAAGTTCCTGAAGGGTGGGTCTTCTATTAAAAGAAGTTGAATAATGCAGAGTGGAATCATCGGCGTAGGAATGGATAGGACAGTTCGTTTTGGAAAGAAGATCATCAATGAACAACAGAAAAAGAGTGGGCGATAGGACAGAACCCTGTGGGACACCACTGTTAATAGATTTAGGGGAAGAACAGTGACCGTCTACCACGGCAGAAATAGAACGGTCAGAAAGGAAACTGGAGATAAAGGTACAGAGTGAAGGATAGAAACCGTAGGAGGGTAGTTTAGAAAGCAAAGATTTGTGCCAGACCCTATCAAAAGCTTTTGATATGTCCAGCGCAATAGCAAAAGTTTCACCGAAACGGCTAAGAGAGGATGACCAAGAGTCAGTTAAGAAGGCTAGGAGATCACCAGTAGAACGCCCCTTGCGGAACCCATACTGGCGATCAGATAGAAGGTCAGAAGTGGAAAGGTGCTTTTGAATCTTTTGGTTAAGGATTGATTCAAAAGCTTTAGATAGACAAGAAAGTAAAGCAATAGGACGGTAGTTTGAGGGATTGGAGCGGTCACCCTTCTTAGGTACAGGCTGTGTGAAGGCATACTTCCAGCAAGAAGGAAAGGTAGATGTTGACAGGCAGAGGCGAAAGAGTTTGACCAGGCAGGGTGACAGCATGGAGGCACAGTTTTTAAGGACAATAGGAGGCACTCCATCAGGTCCATAAGCCATCTGAGGATTGAGGCCAGAGAGGGCATAGAATTAGGTACCCTTTGCAAAGTTCAGAGTAAAAACTAAGCGAGAAATATCACTTTTTCCATACATGTCGACACAACACCCAACCTTATGAATTGCTGTTCCCTTAACCATCCATCGGTATTTTCAGTGAAAAATCCGAAAATTTATGAAATTGTGTTAAGTGCACTGAAAAATCATCAAAGGTTTTGGCAATACCACCACGAAGTTTCATGGCGGTGCTGCGGTTCCAAGTATGTTTTTTTACTTTTAAATGGCCGGGAGGCGTGGTTTGTTTACATCCTGTCCTTTAATACACTCTGTACTACTACACATGTTTTCCCTCAGTTTTATAGCTTTTTTTCCCGTTTTTCTTGCGTTTTTTTTTTTTTGTAGAAGAGTCACTATATAAAAGAGGTATTTGGCAACACTAGTTGGTGGAGGCTAGCCCCTAGGCGATCGATACCAGTGTGTTGGCTGACGCCACGCGTGGAGGGGGAGTCCACGTGGTGTTAGCCCCCCCCCCCCCGTGATTGCCTTTAGTTGGGCACTTACTGCTTTGTGTACACGTTCATCAACTTGGAGCCATTACAGACAATGCCTCGGCCAAAGAAGAACGTGGCTTTACGTCGCAAATGTGCAAAAACTGCGACAGAAGCATCAGTTATTGCCGCTAAACGAAGGCGTGAGGAAGCTTCCCGCAGTGATGACGCACCACCACCACCACCCGCACCACCACCACCACCACCTGTTGAACAAACGAGTGCACAGAAAAGAAAATCTCTTGTAACTGAACAAAAAGAACAACCAAAAGCTAGTGAAGTGAAAATACGATGCATAATTTATGAAGAGACACTGAAAGAAATTGTGGAAAGCATGTTATGTCCATCGTGTTGTCAGAACAATGCTACTGCTAAATTTACGCACCACCAAATAGACACGTACATCCAAGTGAAGTGTTCATGTGGTCACGTTGTAGTGGATACTAAGAAAGATGTACAAGTGAAAGAAAAGTGTTATCCCATGACAACATTATTAGTATACTGCATGATGATGCTCGGTGTTGGATACGTTGGTGTTGACAAACTGATTTCATTTTTTAGCTTGAAACATTTTACTAGACCTACATACATTCGTTATGCCAGGTATATCACAGAAACTGCCATAGACTTAGCAAAAAGTGTCCTGGAAAAGAGTAGACGTGCTGTATGTGATCATTATGCAAGCAAACAGGATGTTGAACAGGTTGATGGCAAGTTTCAAGCAACCACAACTTTTGATGGCTCTTGGCATAAACGTGGTCACAAATCAAACTTCGGAGTAGGTGCAGTGATTGATGTTGACACAAGACTTATTTTAGATTATGAAGTTTGCTCAAAAATATGTTTCAAGTGTAACGCTAAAGTAAAGCAAATGGAGAGAGGCGAAATTACTGCTACCGAGTATGTGGTTTGGTTGGATGAACATGATGACTGCGACCAAAATTATGATGGCACCTCAGGGGGAATGGAGGCAGCAGCAGCTGTGGCATTGTGGCATAGATCTCGTCAGTACATAAGAACATAAGAACATAAGAACGCAGGAGTCTGCAAGAGGCCGGTAGGCCTGTACGAGGCAGCTCCTTTGACCCTAAGCTCCCGTGTATCTAACCCCACCTAATATCGCTGTCCATGAATTTATCTAGTCTATTTTTGAATGTGACAATTGTATTGGCACTCACCACATGACTGCTAAGCCTATTCCACTCATCCACCACCCTATTGGTAAACCAATTTTTGCCTATGTCCCTGTTGAATCTGAATTTATCCAGTTTAAACCCGTTACTTCGTGTCCTACCCGGTTCTCTTACCAACAAAACCTTATGAATGTCTCCCTTATTAAAGCCCTTCATCCATTTATAAACCTCGATCATGTCTCCACGCACCCTTCGCCTTTCTAGAGAATGCAAGTTTAACTGTTTGAGTCTTTCCTCGTATGGCAAGTTCCTCAACCCCTGAATCATCTTAGTCATCCTCCTCTGCACCGATTCTAACATTTTGATATCCATTCTAGTATAGTAGGGTGACCAGAACTGAACCGCATAGTCAAGATGAGGTCTAACTAATGCTAAATATAGTTTGATGAAGACTTCGGGGCTTCTGTTGCTTACGCTCCTTGAAATAAATCCCAGTACCCTATTAGCTCGATTTCTAGCTTGAATGCATTGTGCCCTTGGACGGAGATCAGAGCTCACTAGGACCCCTAAATCCCTCTCGCACCCAGACCTACTTATGAGAGTGTCATTTAAGCAATAGTTATGTGAGGGGTTGTTCCTACCTACACTCAGAATACTGCACTTCCCTACATTGAACTCCATCTGCCATTTATCCGCCCAGTCATATAATCTGTTGAGTTCACCTTGGAGAATACTAGCGTCCTGATCCGACTCAATTACTCTACCGATCTTGGTATCATCTGCAAATTTACTAACATCACTACTAATTCCTGTGTCTAAGTCATTGATATAAATAATAAACAAAAGAGGACCTAATACCGAATCTTGTGGGACCCCACTCGTAACACATCCCCAGTCAGATCTTTTACCATTGATTTGCACTCTTTGCTTCCTATTGCTAAGCCACGCCTTGACCCAGTTCAAAACTTTACCCTCTACTCCGTGAGCCCGTAATTTAAGCAACAGTCGTTGGTGAGGAACTTTGTCAAACGCTTTACTAAAATCAAGATAGATTTCATCATAATTTTCATCTCTGTCAACCGCCTCAAATACTTTATTGTAGAAGGACAAGAGATTGGTGAGGCATGACCTACCTTTTGTGAACCCATGCTGCGAGTCGTGAATTAAGCTATGTTTCTCTAAATGCTCCCGAATGTTCCTGGCTATTATGGACTCCAGCATCTTCCCTATAACCGATGTTAAGCTAATTGGGCGATAGTTTGAAGCAACTGACCTGTCCCCCTTTTTAAAAATCGGCGTCACATTAGCTACTTTCCATAGGCTCGGCACATAGCCAGTATTTACCGACATCTTAAAGATGTCGGTTAGTGGGTCACTGATTATATCACTGATTATATATATGATATGATCTATAAAACATTCGTGTCTGATGGTGACAGCTCTGCATTCCGTTCTGTGTGTGGGATGGATCAAGGTGCAGGACCATATGGTGAGCAGTGCCCTGTCGTGAAGGCCGAGTGCATCAACCATGTTGCAAAAAGACTAGGCACAGGCCTTCGTGCTTTGAAAAAAACAAAAAGTGATGCAGAAAAGCCAGCAACATGGGGAGGAAGACATAAGCTGACTGATGTAGTTATAGATCACCTGCAGTTTTATTTTCAAGTGAGCCTGAGCAGAAAGGTGGGCACAACTGCTAGTGAAATGCGTGAGGAAATCATGTCAACTTTCTTTCACTGCACGTCAACAGACGACAATCCTCAACATGACAGATGTGCCAAAGGTGAAAGGTCGTGGTGCTTCTACAATAGAAGCATTGCTCTAGGACAACAGCCTCAATCCCACACCACAATGAAAGTTTATTTCCGTCTGGAAGAAGCTCAGAATAGGAAAATAAAAGGCATCTATGACAGACTCACAACAGATGAAATGATGAATCGATGTCTTCAGGGCATAACTCAAAACCGAAATGAGCACCTGCACTCAAGAATATGGAGGATATGCCCAAAACATCGCAATGCATCAAAAATGTTGGTGGACTTCGCAACAGCAACTGCGGTATGCAACTACAATGTCGGCTACAGTGAAAGCAACTTGGCTGGCCTACTTGGCATTGAGTCTACACTTTCTATGGAGAAATATCTACAGAACATGGACAGGACGATGGTCTCGCCATTCAGACGAAAAATGAGGAACAAGAACCTGCGAAGAGACTTGGAGTATGCAGCTGGAGGCTTCTGATTGTCACTGTGTTGTCAACAAATCCACTTTTCACAAATGTAAGTTATTGTGCTTTAAGTTGTTACTGTTCCGTCAGTTTTTATGCTATTTACTTAATTTTTTTCACAGTGTTCGTCATCTATAAGATCTATAAGATAGAAGCATTTTTTTTTTATACGTGGTATGAAATTTTTATACATGCGTAAAGGCTGAGTTTATAGGCGCAGCAACACTTGTTGATGGTTTTTTATTATTTGTGTCATTAAAAATCATATAATTGGAAAAGTAAAGCTTCTGTTTTGTTTTTCAATGATTACTTTCATCAAAAATAATTTTAAAAACTAATTATCTTAATTAGCTTGAAAGCCTTAGTCGGTCAAAGTTTGATTAAAATTTTTATTATTTTTTTACATTTTTTATTTTTTCTCTTTTTCTTTTCCATGTACCATCTTCAAACTTTCTACACGCGTAAGTAGGTATCTTAGCTTTAAGACAGTAAATTTTCATGAAAATTCATTGAGAAGTTTATGATTAGCCCCAAAAATCATCCTGAGGCCCTTAACCTAACTCGATTTCACGCGTTAGGTTAGAGTAAGAGAACAGCAATTCATAAGACTGGGTGTTGTGTGATGGGTCATAAGAAGAAGAGGAAGAAGACCCTGCTCCGCGATGCAGTGGTTACTGTGCACAGCACCGTTATAAGGCCTCAAGAAGAGGAAGAAGATCTACATACTAGAATTCGGAAATAGGTCATATGGGGTGTCGAGTAGGGGTTAATGGGGTCAGTAAATTGCGTTGTGATAATTAGAAGGGGCGAGGGTTAATAATAAAAGGGGGGGGGGTTAATGAGAGAAGGTAGAATTCGTAATTAGGTCATATTCGGTTGCGAATAGTGGGTAAATGGGGTCAGTAAATTGCGTGCTGATAATTAAAAGGGGCGGGGGTTAACGGTAATGGGGGGGGGGGGGGGCTAATGGGAGAAGGTGAAACTCGAAAATAGGTTATTTGAGGTGTCGAATGCTGGGTAAATGGGGTCAGTAAATTGCGTGGTGATAACCAGAGGGGGCGCGGGACTAGGGTAAAGGGGGGGGCTATTGTGAGTATGTGGAATTCGTAATTAGGTCATGTTCGGTATCGAATAAGGGGTAAATGGGGTCAGTAAATTGCGTGGTGATAATTAAAAGGGGCTGGGGTTAACGGTGATTGGGGGGGCTAGTGGGAGCAGGTGTAATTCGTAGTTACCAAGGCCTGATAATGTGCTAGACTCATGATATGTGCTCACCACGGCCTGATCATGTGCTAGATTCGTGAAATGTAATCACCACGGCCTGATCATGTGCTAGACTCGTGGTATAAGTTCACCACGGCCAGATCATGTGCTAGACTTGTGTAAGAAGTTCACCATGGCGTGTTCATGTGCTGGACTCGTGATATGTTTTCACAACCGCCTGATCATGTGCTTGACTCGTGATATGGATTCACCATGGCCCGATCATGTGCTAGAGTCGGTGTGTGATTGAGTTGTGTTGCAATTCATTGCATTATGTTGGATTTCATTGTTTTGTGTTTCATATGATTATAATGACTTCTTTTTCATTGTTATCTGTTCCATTTTATTGTTTTGTGTTGAATTTCATCGAACTCTATTCCACTTCATTGTATGGTGTTGCATTCCATTGTTCATATTGCCCGGAGCGTTGATTTGAGTCTTCCTCATCTTTTTCGACATAAGATGAAGTCCCTATTCGAATCAAAATACTTAAATGTTAAGAAATGGCATCATTTTATTATTTAATATAAAAATAGCCTAATGAAATCCATGGTAAAATGACAATAACTCCATTTGCGTTCGTCGTAAAGCAATTCTGAGAGTACCATTCGATACGGGGGACGTTTCTGCATGGCGTAGGTGCTCTTTTCAAAGTTCAGACCAAATACTTAGCGAGAAAATTCAACTTTTCTTGTTTCTCACAGAAGGACCATACCCCTAACACCGCTAATTTTGCCCGAAGCGTTGATTTCAGGCCATGAACGGCTTCCTCATCCTTTTCTACATAAGGTGAAATGCCTCTGGGGAATAAAAAAAAAGGTATAAAAGCGGGGTTTTTTCTGTAAATCAAAAAAATCATCGAAGATTCCAAACAGTTATTTCCAAATATATCCGCTAGTTTTTATCTTAGAGCAATTCTGAGTGTACCATTCGATTCATCGGAGTTTTCTGCATCGATTAGGTACCCTTTGCAAAGTTCAGAGTAAAAACTAATCGAGAAATATCACTTTTTCCATTCATGTCAACACAACACCCAACCTTATGAATTCCTGTTCCCTTTAGTTAACCTAACTCGATTTCACGCGTTAGGCTAGAGTAAGAAAACAGCAATTCATAAGATTGAGTGTTGTGTGATGGGTCAAAAGAAGAAGAGGAAGATGACCCTGCTCCGCGATGCAGTGGTTACTATGTACAGCACCGTTATAAGGCCTCAAGAAGAGGAAGAAGATCTACATACTAGAATTCGGAAATAGGTCATATGGGGTGTCGAGTAGGGGCTTAATGGGGTCAGTAAATTGCGTGGTGATAATTAGAGGGGGCGGTGGTTAATAATAAAGGGGGGGGCTAATTGGAGAAGGTGTAATTCGTAATTAGTTCATATTCGGTTGCGAATAAGGGGTAAATGGGGTCAGTAAATTGCGTGCTGATAATTAAAAGGGGCGGGGGTTAACGGTAATGCAGGGGGCGCTAATGGGAGTAGGTGAAACTTGAAAATAGGTCATGTGAAGTGTCGAATACTGGGTAAATGGGGTCAGTAAATTGCGTGGTGATAACCAGAGGGGGCGGGGGGTTAGGGTAAAGGGGTTGGTTAGTGGGAGTATGTAGAATTCGTAATTAGGTCATGCTCGGTATCGAATAAGGGGTAAATGGGGTCAGTAAATTGCGTGGTGATAATTAAAAGGGGCTGGGGTTAACGGTAATTGGTGGGGCTAGTGGGAGCAGGTGTAATTCGTAGTTACCAAGGCCTGATCATGTGCTAGACTCATGATATATGTTCGCCACAGCGTAATCATGTGCTAGATTCGTGATATGTAATCACCACGGCCTGATCATGTGTTAGACTCGTGGTATGAGTTAAACACGACCTGATCATGTCCTGGACTCGTGATATGTGTTCACCACTGCCCGATCATGTGCTAGACTCGTGGCATAAGTTCACCACGGCCAGATCATGTGCTAGACTCGTGTAAGAAGTTCACCATGACCTGATCATGTGCTGGACTCGTGATATGTTTTTACCACCGTCTGATCATGTGCTTGACCCGTGATATGGATTCACCATAGCCCGATCATGTGCTAGACTCGGTATGTGTATGAGTTGTGTTGCAATTCATTGCATTGTGTTGGATTACATTGTTTTGTGTTCCATATGATTAAAATGACTTCCTTTTCATTGTTATCTGTTCCATTTAATTGTTTTGTGTTGCATTTCATCGAACTCTATTCCACTTCATTGTTTTGTGTTGCATTCCATTGTTCGAATTGACCGGAGCGTTGATTTGAGGCTTCCTCATCATTTTCGAAATAAGATGAAGTGCCACTTCGAATCAAAATATTTAAATATAAAGAAATGGCATCATTTTATTATTTATATAAAAATAGCCTAATAAAATCAATGGTAAAATGACAATAACTCCATTTGCGTTCGTCGTAAAGCAATTCTGACGGTACCATTCGATTCGGGGGACGTTTCTGCATGGCGTAGGTGCTTTTTTCAAAGTTCAGGCCAAATACTTAGCGAGATAATTCAACTTATCTTGTTTCTCGCAGAGTGGACCATACCCCTAACACAGTTCATTTTGCCCGGAGCGTTGATTTCAGGCCATGAACGGCCTCCTCATCCTTTTCTACATAAGGTGAAATGCCTCTGGGGAATAAGACTAGGAATAAAAGTGGGGTTTTTTCTGTAAATCAAAAAAAATCATCGAAGATTCCAAACAGTTATTTGCAAATATATCCACTAGTTTTTATCTTAGAGGAATTCTGAGTGTACCATTCGATTCGTCGGAGTAAAAAGTAAGCGAGAAATATCACTTTTTCCATTCATGTCGACACAACACCCAACCTTATGAATTGCTATTCCCTTAACTTAACCTAACTCGATTTCACGCGTTAGGTTAGAGTAAGAAAACAGCAATTCATAAGATTGGGTGTTGTGAGATGGGTCAAAAGAAGAAGAGGAAAAAGACCCTGCTCCGCGATGCAGTGGTTACTGTGCACAGCACCGTTATAAGGCCTTGAGAAGAGGAAGAAGATCTACATACTAGAATTCGGAAATAGGTCATATGGGGTGTCGAGTAGGAGGTTAATGGGGTTAGTAAATTGCGTGGTGATAATTAGAAGGGGCGGGGGTTAATAATAAAGGGGGGGGGGTAGTAGGATAAGGTGGAACTCATAATTAGGTCATATTTGGTTGCGAATAAGGGGTAAATGGGGTCAGTAAATTGCGTGCTGATAATTAAAAGGGGCGGTGGTTAACGGTAATGGGGGGGGGGCTAATGGAAGTAGGTAAAACTCGAAATTAGGTCATGTGAGGTGTCGATTACTGGGTAAATGGGGTCAGTAAATTGCGTGGTGATAACCAGAGGGGGCAGGGGGTTAGGGTAAAGGGGTTGGCTAGTGGGAGTATGTGGAATTCGTAATTAGGTCATGCTCGGTATCGAATAAGGGGTAAATGGGGTCAGTAAATTGCGTGGTGATAATTAAAAGGGGCTGGGGTTAATGTAAATGGGGGGGGCTAGTGGGAGCAGGTGTAATTCGTAGTTACAAAGGCCTGATCATGTGCTAGATTCATGATATGTGTTCTCCAAGGCCTGATCATGTGCTAGATTCGTGATATGTAATCACCACGGCCTGATCATGTGCTAGACTCGTGGTATGAGTTACCCACGACCTGATCATGTGCTGGACTCGTGATATGTGTTCACCACTGCCCGATCATGTGCTAGACTCGTGGTATAAGTTCACCACGGCCAGATCATGTGCTAGACTCGTGTAAGAAGTTCACCATGGCCTGATTATGTGCTGGACTCGTGATATGTTTTCACCACCGCCTGATCATGTGCTTGACTCATGAAATGGATTCACCATGGCCCGATCATGTGTTAGACTCGGTATGTGTAAGAGTTGTGTTGCAATTCACTGCATTGTGTTGAATTTCATTGTTTTGTGTTCCATATGACTATAATGACTTCCTTTTCATTGTTATCTGTTCCATTTTATTGTTTTGTGTTGAATTTCATCGAACACTCTTCCACTTCATTGTACGGTGTTGCATTCCATTGTTCAAAATGCCCGGAGCGTTGATTTCAGGCTTCCTCATCATTTCCGACATAAGATGAAGTGCCTCTTCGAGTCAGAATACTTAAATGTAAAGAAATGGCATCATTTTATTATTTAATATAAAAATATCCTAATATAATCCATGGTAAAATGACAATAACTCCATTTGCGTTTGTCGTAAAGCAATTCTGAGGGTACCATTCGATTCGGGGGACGTTTCTGCATGGCGTAGGTGCTCTTTTCAAAGTTCAGACCAAATACTTAGCGAGAAAATTCAACTTTTCTTGTTTCCCGCAGAGGTGACCATACCCCTAACACCGTCAATTTTGCCCGGAGCGTTGATTTCAGGCCATGAACGGCCTCCTCATCCTTTTCTACATAAGGTGAAATGCCTCTGGGGAAAAAAAAAAAGGAGTAAAAGCGGGGTTTTTTCTGTAAATCAAAAAAATCTTCGAAGATTCCAAACAGTTATTTGCAAATATATCCGCTAGTTTTTATCTTAGAGCAATTCTGAGTGTACCATTCGATTCGTCGGAGTTTTCTGCATCGATTAGGTACCCTTTGCAAAGTTCAGAGTAAAAACTAGGCGAGAAATATAACTTTTTCCATTCGCGTCGACACAACACCCAACCTTATGACTTGCTGTTCCCTTAACTTAGCCTAACTCGATTTCACGCGTTAGGTTAGAGTAAGAAAACAGCAATTCATAATAAGATTGGGTGTTATTTGATGGGTCAAAAGAAGAAGAGGAAGAAGACCCTGCTCCGCGATGCAGTGGTTACTGTGCACAGCACCGTTATAAGGCCTCAAGAAGACGAAGAAGATCTACATACTAGAATTCGGAAATAGGTCATATGGGGTGTCGAGCAGGGGGTTAATGGGGTCAGTAAATAGCGTGGTGATAATTAGAGGGGGCGGGGGTTAGTAATAAAGGGGGGGGGGGGGGGGTTAATGGTAGAAGGGTGTATTCGTAATTAGGCCATATTCGGTTGCGAATAAGGGGTAAAGAGTGTCAGTAAACTGCGTGCTGATAATTAAAAGGGGCGGAGGTTAACGGTAATGTGGGGGGCTAATGGGAGTAGGTGAAACTCGAAAATAGGTCATGTGAGGTGTCGAATTCTATGTAAATGGGGTCAGTAAATTGCGTGGTGATAACCAGAGGGGGCGGGGGGTTAGGGTAAAGGGGGGGGCTATTGGGAGTATTTGGAATTCGTAATTAGGTCTTGTTCGGTATCGAATAAGGGGTAAATGGGGTCAGTAAATTGCGTGTTGATAATTAAAAGGGGCTGGGGTTGACGGTAATTGGGGGGGCTAGCTAGAGCAGGGGTATTTCGTAGTTACCAAGGCCTGATCATGTGCTAGACTCATGATATGTATTCACCAAGACCTGATCATGTACTAGACTCATGAAATGGATTCACCATGGTCCAATCATGTGGTGGATTCGTGTTATGAGTTCACCATGACCCGATCATGTGCTAGACTCGTGGTATGAGTTCCCCACTGCCTGATCATGTGCTGGACTTGTGATATGTGTTCACCACGGCCTTATCATGTGCTAGATTCATGATATGTAATCACGTCGGCCTGATCATGTGCTAGACTTGTGGTATGAGTTAACCACGACCTGATCATGTGCTGGACTCGTGATATGTGTTCACCACTGCCCGATCATGTGCTAGACTCGTGGTGTAAGTTCACCACGGCCAGATCATGTGCTAGACTCGTGTAAGAAGTTCACCATGGCCTGATCATGTGCTGGACTCGTGATATGTTTTCACCATTGCCTGATCAAGTGCTTGACTCGTGATATGGATTCACCATGGCCCGATCATGTGCTAGACTCGGTATGTGTATGAGTTGTGTTGCAATTCATTGCATTGTGCTGGATTTCATTGTTTTGTGTTTCATATGATTATAATGACTTCCTTTTTATTGTTATCTGTTCCATTTTATTGTTTTGTGTTGAATTTCATCGAACTCTATTCCACTTCATTGTATGGTGTTGCATTCCAATGTTCAAATTGCCCAGAGCGTTGATTTGAGGCTTCCTCATCATTTTCGACATATGATGAGGTGCCTCTTCGAATCAAACTACTTAAATGTAAAGAAATGGCATCATTTTATTATTTAATATAAAAATAGAGTAATAAAATCCATGGTAAAATGACAATAACTCCATTTGCGTTTGTCGTAAAGCAATTCTGAGGGTACCATTCGATTCGGGGGACGTTTCTGCATGGCGTAGGTGCTCTTTTTAAAGTTCCGACCAAATACTTAGCGGGAAAATTCACTTTTCTTGTTTCTCACAGAGGGGACCATACCCCTAACACCGTTAATTTTGCTCGGAGCGTTGATTTTAGGCCATGAAGGGCTTCCTCATCCTTTTCTACATAAGGTGAAATGCCTCTGGGGAATAAAACTATGAATAGAAGCGGATTTTTTTCTGTAAATCAAAAAAATTATCGAAGATTCCAAACAGTTATTTGCAAATATATCCGCTAGTTTTTATCTTAGAGCAATTCTAAGGGTACCATTCGATTCGGAGGACGTTTCTGCATGACGTAGGTGCTCTTTTCAAAGTTCAGACCAAATACTTAGCGAGAAAATTCAACTTTTCTTGTTTCTCGCAGAGGGGATTATACCCCTAACACCGTTAATTTTGCCCGGAGCGTTGATTTCAGGCCATCAACGGCTTCCTCATCCTTTTCTACATGAGGTGAAATGCCTCTGGGGAATAAAACTAGGAATAAAAGCGTTGTTTTTCTGTAAATCAAAAAAATCATCGAAGATTCCAAACAGTTATTTGCAAATATATCCGCTAGTTTTTATCTTAGAGCAATTCTGAGTGTAGCATTCGATTCGTCGGAGTTTTCTGCATCGATTAGGTACCCTTTGCAAAGTTCAGATTAAAAACTAAGCGAGAATCACTTTTTCCATTCATGTCGACACAGCACCCAACCTTATGAATTGCTGTTCCCTTAACCTAACTCGATTTCACGCGTTAGGTTAGAGTAAGAAAACAGCAATTCATAAGATTGGGTGTTGTGTGATGGGTCAAAAGTAGAAGAAAAAGAGGAAAACCGTGCTCCGCGAGGCAGTGGTTACTGTGCACAGCACCGTTATAAGGCCTCAAGAAGAGGAAGAAAATCTACATACTAGAATTCGGAAATAGGTCATATGGGGTGTCGAGTAGGGGGTTAATGGGGTAAGTAAATTGCGTGGTGATAATTAGAGGGGTCGGGGGTTAATCATAAGGGGAGGGGGGTTAATGGGAGAAGGTGGAATTCGTAATTAGGTCATATTCGGTTGCGAATAAGGGGTAAATGGGGTCAGTAAATTGCGTGCTGATAATTACAAGGGGCGGGTGTTAAAAGTAATGGGGGGGGGGGCTAATGGGAGTAGGTTAAACTCGAAAATAGATCATGTGAGGTGTCGAATACTGGGTAAATGGGGTCAGTAAATTGCGTGATGATAACCAGAGGGGGCGGGTGGATAGGGTAAAGGGGGGGACTATTGGGAGTATGTTGAATTCGTAATTAGGTCATGTTCGGTATCGAATAAGGGGTAAATGGGGTCAGTAAATTGCGTGGTGATAATTAAAAGGAGCTGGGGTTAGCGTTAATTGGGGGGGCTACTGGGACAAGGTGTAATTCGTAGTTACCAAGGCCTGAACATGAGTTAGACTCATGATATGTGTTCACCACGGCCTGAACATGTGCTAGATTCGTGATATGTAATCACCACGGCCTGATCATGTGCTAGACTCGTGGTGTGAGTTAAGCACGACCTGATCATGTGCTGGACTCGTGATATGTGTTCACCACTGCCCGATCATGTGCTAGAATCGTGGTATAAGTTCTCCACGGCCAGATCATGTGCTAGACTCGTGTAAGAAGTTCACCATGGCTTGATCATGTGCTTTACTCGTGATATGTTTTCTCCACCGACTGATCATGTGCTTGACTCGTGATATGGATTCACCATGGCCCGATCATGTGTTAGACTCGGTATGTGTATGAGTTGTGTTGCAATTCATTGCATTGTGTTGGATTTCATTGTTTTGTGGTCCATATGATTATAATGACCTCCTTTTCATTGTTATCTGTTCCATTTTATTGTTTTGTGTTGAATTTCATCGAACTATATTCCACTTCATTGTATGGTGTTGCATTCCATTGTTCAAATTACCGGAGCGTTGATTTGAGGCTTCCTCATCTTTTTCGACATAAGATGAAGTCCCTCTTCGAATCAAAATACTTAAATGTAAAGAAATGGCATCATTTTATTATTTAATATAAAAATAGCCTAATAAATCCATAGTAAAATGACAATAACTCCATTTGCGTTCGTCGTAAAGCAATTCTGAGGGTAGCATTCGATTCGGGGGACCTTTCTGCATGGCGTATGTGCTCTTTTCAAAGTTCAGACCAAATACTTAGCAAAGAAAATTCAACTTTTCTTGTTTCCATACACGTCGACTCAACACCCATACTTATGAATTGCTGTTCCATTAGCCTAATCTAACTCGATTTCACGAGATAGGTTAGAGTAAGAAAACAGCAATTCATAAGATTGTATGTTGCTTGATGGGTCAAAAGAAGAAGAGGAAGAAGACCTTGCTCAGCAATTCAGTGGTTACTATGCATAGCTCCGATATAAGGCCTCAAGAAGAGGAAGAAGGTCTAGATTTTAGAATTCGGAATTAGGTCATATGGGGTGTCGAGTAAGGGGTTAATGGGGTCAGTAAATTGCGTGGTGATAATTAGAGGGGGCGGAGGCTCATGATAATGTGGGGGGGGGCTAATGGGAGTAGTTGGAATTCGTATTTAGGCCATGTTCGGTATCGAGTAATGTCATGTCAGGTGTCGAATAGGGATTAAATCGGGTCAGTAGTTTACGTGGTGATAATTAAGGAGGGATGAGGTTGATGGTAATGAGTGGGGTCTAATGGGAATAGGTGGAATACGGAAATGACTTCATTTTATTTTTTTATATAAAAATAGCCTAATAAAATACATCGTAAAATGACAATAACTCCATTAGTGTTCATCGTAAGGCAATTCTGATAGTACCGTTCGATTCGGCGGACGTTTCTGCATGGGGTAGGTGCCCATTTCAAAGTTCAAACTAAAAACTATACCATAAAATTCAATCTTTACTGTTTTTCGTAAAGGGGACCATACCCCCTAACACCGTTCATTTTGCCCGGTGCGTTCATTTCAGGCCATGAACGGCCTCCTCATCCTTTTCTACATAAGATGAAATGCCTCTGGGAAATAGAAAAAGGAGTAAAAGCGGTTTTTTTCTGTAAATCAACTACTACTACTACGTACTACTACTACTACTATACACTACTACAGGTGTTATAAAGTGAACACAGATGTCATTATGCTCAAAAAGTAATTTATCATGACCTTTACATATCCATGCATTGACTTCAAGTTTATAATATATTCGAGGTCAAGGTTGATGTGTGTAGTTTTCATGTAGGGACAAGCTGGCTAAGTACAGCTTGACCCCTGACCCCCAAGATGAGCTGACGCGCAGGAATAGTTATAAGTCTACCCTCGTAAGACAGCACTTTTGAGGATATCAGTGCATTCAGTCAGTCAGTTATTCAGTCAGCCAGTCAGTGACAGTCAGTCCATCCGTTAAGAAAGTCAGTCAGTCACACACACACACACACACACACACACACACACACAGAGAGAGAGAGAGAGAGAGAGAGAGATTTACATAGATTTACATAGAAAATCAGACCACACAGACCCCATGGTCCAGACTAGGTGGTCTGTCCTTAAACCTAAGTGATTTTACATTAATCAGAAGACTCCAAAACGTTGCATTTCTACTCTAGTTGATATTAAGTTGAAGGAAGTGACGGTCGAGCTTGTTTTTAAAGGAGTCAATCGTGTTACACTGGACCACTGATGGTGGAAGCTTATTCCATTCTCGCACTACAACGTTGGTGAAGAAAAATTTTGTGCAGTCTGAATTTACTTGTCTACATCTGAGTTTTACGCCATTGTTCCTCGTGCGCAGACTGTCATCGATCATAAACAATGTTGATCTGTCTACATTCGTGAAACCATTAAGTATTTTAAAACATTCGATCAGTTTTCCTCGGAGGCGACGTTTCTCAAAAGAGAACATGTTAAGGGTGGAAAACCTTTCTTCGTAGGATTTGTTGCGCAAGGAAGGGATCATTTTCGTTGCCCGACGCTGAACACCTTCTAATTTAGCAATATCCTTTGCATGGTGGGGAGACCAAAACTGTACCGCATATTCCAAGTGGGGTCTGACTAAACTGTTGTAGAGCGGGAGTATTACATCTTTATTCTTGAATACAAAGTTTCTTTTAATGAAGCCCAACATTCTGTTCGCTTTATTTGCTGCATCGATGCATTGCTGTGAGAATTTGAGGTTTGACGCGATTTTGACCTCCAAGTCCTTGACGCATTGAACGCTTTTGAGTTTAACGCCGCGCATTTCGTATTCGAACTTCTTATTCCTCGTTCCAATTTGACGGACCTGGCACTTGTCTATGTTAAAGGGCATCTCCCATCTCTCCGACCAAGCTGAAATTTTGTGCAAATCCTCTTGGAGGCTGTGCCTGTCTTCGTCAGTCAGAACCGAGTTACCAATCTTTGTGTCGTCTGCAAATTTACTAATGCGGTTATTGAGTCCAACATCCACGTCGTTGATGTATATAATGAAGAGCACTGGGCCAAGGACCGAGCCCTGAGGGACGCCACTAGTGACAGGCGCCCACTCTGAGCTAAATCCGTCAATCACTACTCTTTGTTGTCTGTTGCTCAACCAATTCGCGATCCATTGGTTTACTTGACCGTCAATACCTATTTGCTTTAATTTGTAAAGTAATTTATGATGCGGGACTTTATCAAACGCTTTCTGGAAATCAAGATAGACTACGTCCAGTGATTTGGTTACGTCATAAACAGTGAAGAGGTCGCTATAAAAGGTTAATAGGTTTGATAGGCAGGATCTTTTGTTTCGGAAGCCATGTTGTGAGTCCCCAGTCAATGAGTGGCTTTCTAGGTAACTCACAATTTTGTCTCTAATTATGCCCTCAAGTAGCTTACCTACAACCGAAGTTAGACTAATGGGCCTGTAATTACCTGGTACTTTTTTGTCTCCTTTCTTAAAAATCGGTGTCACGTTAGCCTTCTTCCAATCTGAAGGGACGATGCCTTGTCGCAAGGACATATTGAATACGGTTGTGAGGGAGGAGAGTATTTCACTCTTTGTTTCTTTCAGCAGAGTTGGATATACTTTGTCAGGTCCAGGACTTTTATTTGTTTTAAGTGATTGGAGGGCTTTAAGGACTTCATCGGGTTTTATTTCAAAGTTAGACAATGCATGCTCGGGATTTACATTAGTACTGGTGTTGATGGTTGTGGTGGTGGTGGAGAGAGAGAGAGTTTTCTGGCATAGATGTGGTGTGCAAGAAATAGGGAATTGGAAGATTTGTAATGGATACTGCTTGTGTTGTTTTGTTTATTACAGGTTGTGCCGATACGAAGGCATGACTCCATCTTGATCATGATCTTGATGTACAGCAAGAGCAAGAGCAAGACCGACAGAGTGGACAGGTTCCTCAGTGGTGCCAGGGCAGTGCCACACCTGTAATCTGCGGCGCCATGCCCGGTCTGAGAGCGCCGCTGGTCTGTGAGTGTTGACCTTGTGTTTGACCTTATTTTGAAGCTACTATTTGACCATCGCAGGAATTATTACACGTTTCCTTAGTCTTCATTAATGACTGAGTGCCTGAAGTGTCTGTTTTGGCTCTGGGTGCCGCACATAACCTATTCCCAAAGGTTAAAAAGGAGGTCAATCAGGCTTTCACGAGTGCAACCAAATTACTCCAGAATCACACCCAGCACACCGAATTGTTCCAGAATCACACCTAACACACTGAATTACACCAGAATCATACCCAACACATTGAATTCCTCCAGAATCACACCCAACACACACTCAATTACTCCAGAATCACACCCAACACACACTGAATTACTCCAGAATCACACCCAACACACACTGAATTACTCCAGAATAACACCCAACACACACTGAATTACTCCTGAATCACACCCAACACACACTGAATTACTCCTGAATCACACCCAACACACACTGAATTACTCCAGAATCACACCCAACACACACTGAATTACTCCTGAATCACACCCAACACACACTGAATTACTCCAGAATCACACCCAACACATTGAACTCCTCCAGAATCACACCCAACACACACTGAATTACTCCAGAATCACACCCAACACACACTGAATTACTCCAGAATCACACCCAACACACACTCAAACACACATGATTGCCAGTTAGCTTTGTGGACTGATTCTAGATAATGCGGCGGGCAGCTATCAGTTCCATGAAACTCATATTTGTGTTGGCTGTTCGTGGGACCGTGGAGCCGAGTGTGCAGGGGAGGAAAGTGAAGGAAGTGTAATTGTTAGTGTTGGTGTGCTGTTGTGACAAGTGAGTGTGTATTGGTTTTCTGAATGAGTCTACTGTACCGCAGTCTGTAGAGGGAGGCTGTTCCAGTGGTGTATGGTGCGTGGAAAGTATGAAAGTATGAAAGTATACCCGTTAGTTTTTATCTTAGAGCAATTCTGAGTGTACCATTCGATTTGCCGGAGTTTTCTGCATCGATTAGTTACCTTTTGCACAGTTGAAAGTATAAACTAAGCGAGAAATATCACATTTTCCATACACGTCGACACAACACCCATACTTATGAATTGCTGTTCCATTACCCCAACTTAACTCGATTTCACGAGTTAGGTTAGAGTAAGAAAACAGCAATTCATAAGATTGGGTGTTGTGTGATGGGTCAAAAGAAGAAGAAGAAGAAAACCTTGCTCAGCAATGCAGTGGTTACTGTGCATAGCTCCGTTATAAGGCGTCAAGAAAAGGAAGAAGGTCTAGATTTTAGAATTCGGAAATAGGTCATATGGGGTGTCGAATAGAGGGTTAATGGGGTCAGTAAATTGCGTGGTGATAATTAGAGGGGGCGGAGGTTCATAATAATGTGTGGGGGGCTAATGGGAGTAATTGGAATTCATAGTTAGGGCATGTTCGGTATCGAAAAAGGGGCAAAAGGGGTTAGTAAATTGCGTGGAGATAATTAAAGGGGGCGGGATTTAACGGTAATTGGGGAGGACTAATGGGAGTAAGTGAAGCTCGAAAATAGGTCATGTGAGGTGTCGAATACTAGTTAAAGGGGGTCAATAAATTGCGTGGTGATAATCAGAGGGGGCGGGGGGCTAGGGTAAGGAGGGGGTGCTATCGGGAGTAGGTGGAATTCGTAATTAGGTCATGTTCGGTGTCGAATAGGGAGTAAATGGGGTTAGTAAATTGCGTGGTGATAATTAAGGGGGGCGGGGGTGAAACGTAATAGGGGGGACTAATAGGAATAGGTGGAATTCGAGAATAGGTCATCTCAGGTATCGAATAGGGAATTAATCGGGTCAGTAGTTTGCGTGGTGATAATTAAAAGGGGATGAGGTTGATGGTAATGGAGGAGGGCTAATAGGAGTAGGTGGAATACGGAAATGACTTCATTTTTTTTTTTATATAAAATAGCCTAATAATATACATCGTAAAATGACATTAACTCCATTAGCGTTCATCGTAAAGCAATTCCCAAAGTACCATTCGATTCGGCGGACGTTTCTGCATGGGGTAGGTGCCCATTTCAAAGTTCATACTAAAAACTATGCGATAAAATTCATCTTTTACTGTTTTTCGCATAGGGGACCATACCCCGAAACACCGTTAATTTTGCCTGGATCGTTGATATTAGGGTATGAACGGCTTCCTCATCCTTTTCTACAAAAGATGAAATGCCTCTGGGAAATAAAAAAAAGGAATAAAAGTTTTTTTTTTTCAATAAATCAAATAAAATACATCGTAAAATGACATTAACTCCATTAGCGTTCATCGTAAGGCAATTCCCAAAGTACCATTCGATTCGGCGGACGTTTCTGCAGGGGTAGGTCCCCATTTCAAAGTTCATTCTAAAAACTAAGCGATAAAATTCATATTTTCTTACGCACAGGGGACCATACCCCCAAACACCGTTAATTTTGCCTGGGGCGTTGATTTCAGGCCATGAACGGCTTCCTCTTCCTTTTCTAAATAAGATAAAATGCCTCTGGGAAATAGAAAAAGGAATAAAAGCGGTTTTTTCTGTAAATCAAAAAAATCCCTAAACACTCCTAATAGTTATATGCAAATATATCCGTTAGTTTTTATCTTAGAACAATTCTGAGTGTACCCTTCGATTCGTCGGAGTTTTCTGCATCGATTAGGTACCCTTTGCAAGGTTCAGAGTAAAAACTAAGCGAGAAATATCACTTTTTCCATTCATGTCGACACAACACCCAACCTTATGAGTTGCTGTTTCCTTAACCTAACTCGATTTCACGCGTTAGGTTAGAGTAAGAAAACAGCAATTCATAAGATTAAGTGTTGTGGGATGGGTCAAAAGAAGAAGAGGAAGAAGACCTTGCTCCGCAATTCAGTGGTTACTGTGCATAGCTCCGTTATAAGGCCTCAAGAAGAGGAAGAAGGTCTAGATTTTAGAATTCGGAAATAGGTCATATGGGGTGTCGAGTAGGGGGTTAATGGGGTCAGTAAATTGCGTGGTGATAATTAGAGGGGGCGGAGGCTCATGATAATGTGATAATGGGAGTAATTGGAATTCGTATTTAGGTCATCTTCGGTATCGAATAAGGGGTAAATGGGGTCAGTAAATTGCGTGGTGATAATTAAAGGGGGCGGGGGTAAACGGTAGTTGGGAGGGGTTAATGGGAGTAGGTGAAACTCGAAAATAGGTCATGTGAGGTGTCGAATACTGGGTAAATGGGGTCAGTAAATTACGTGGTGATAATCAGAGGGGGCGGGGGGTTAGACTAAGGGGGGGGGGGCTATTGGGAGTAGGTGGAATTCTTAATTAGGTCATGTTCGGTGTCGAATAGGGAGTAAATGGGCTCAGTAAATTGTGAGGTGATAATTAAAGGGGGCGGCGTGTAAAGTAATAGTGGGGGCTAATGGGAATAGGTGGAATTCGAAAATAGGTCATGTCAGGTGTCGAATAGGGAATAAATCTGGTCAGTAATTTGCGTGGTGATAATTAAAGGGGGATGAGGTTGATGATAATGGGGGGGGGGGCTAATGGGAGTAGGTGGAATACGGAAATGGCTTCATTTTATATTATTTTTATAAAAATAGCCTCATGATATACATCGTAAAATGACAATAACTCCATTACCGTTCTTCGTAAAGCAATTCTGAAAGTACCATTTTAATCGGCGGACGTTTATGCATGGGGTAGGTGCCCATTTCAAAGTTCATACTAAAAACTAAGCGATAAAATTCATCTTTTCTTGTTTTTCGCAAAGGGGACCATACCCCCAAACACCGTTAATTTTGCCTGGGGCGTTGATTTCAGGCCATGAACTGCTTCCTCATCCTTTTCTACATAAGATGAAATGCCTCTGGGAAATAGAAAAAGGAATAAAAGCGTTTTTTTTCTGTAAATAAAAAAAATCCCAGAACATTCCTGATAGTTATATGCAAATATATCCGTTAGTTTTTATCTTAGAGCAATTCTGAGTGTACCATTTGATTCGTCGGAGTTTTCTGCATCGATTAGGTACCCTTTGCAGATTAAAAACTAAGCGAGAAATATCACATTTTCCATACACGTCGACACAACACCCATACCTATGAATTTCTGTTCCATTAGCCTAACCTAATTCATAAGATTGGGTGTTGTTTGATGGGTCAAAAGAAGAAGAGGAAGAAGACCTTGTTCCGCGATGCAGTGGTTACCGTGCATAGCTCCGTTATAAGGACTCAAGAGGAGGAAGATCTAGATGCTAGAATTCGGAAATAGGTCATATGGGGTGTCGAGTAGGAGGTTAATGGGGTCAGTAAATTGCGTGGTGATAATTAGAGGGGATGGGGTTTCATGATAATGTGGGGGGGGGGCTAATAGGAGTAGGTGGAATTCGTAATTAGGTCATGTTCGGTATCGAATAAGGTGTAAATGGGGTCATTAAATTGCTTGGTGATATTTAAAGGGGACGGGGGTTAACGGTAATGGGGTGGGCTAATGGGAGTAGGTGAAACTCGAAAATAGGTCATGTGAGGTGTCGAATACTGGTTAAATGGGGTCAGTAAATTGCGTGGTGATAATCAGAGGGGGCGGAGGGTTAGGGTAAGGGGGGAGGGGGCTATTTGGAGTAGGTGGAATTCGTAATTATGTCATGTTCGGTGTCGAATAGGGATTAAATGGGGTCAGTAAATTGCGTGGTGATAATTAAAGGGGGTGGGAATGAAAGGTAATTTGGGGACTAAAGGGAATAGGTGGAATTCGAAAATAGGTCATGTCAGGTGTCGAGTAGGGATTAAATCGGGTCAGTAATTTACGTGGTGTTAATTAAAGGGGGATGAGGTTGATGGTAAGGGGGGTTGGTTAATGGGAGTAGGTGGAATACGGAAATGACTTCATTTTATTTTTTTATATAAAAATAGCCTAATAAAATACATCGTAAAATGACAATAACTCCATTAGTGTTCATCGTAAGGCAATTCTGAAAGTACCGTTCGATTCGGCGGACGTTTCTGCATGGGGTGGGTGCTCATTTCAAAGTTCATACTAAAAAGTAAGCGATAAAACTCATCTTTTCTTGTTTTTCGCAGAGGGGACCACACCCCCAAACACCGTTAATTTTGCCTGGGGCGTTGATTTCAGGCCATGAACTGCTTCCTCATCCTTTTCTACATAAGATGAAATGCCTCTGGGAAATAGAAAAAGGAATAAAAGCGGTTTTTTTCTGTAAATCAAAAAAATCCCCGAACATTCCTGATAGTTATATGCAAATATATCCGTTAGTTTTTATCTTAGAGCAATTCTAAGTGTACCCTTCGATTCGTCGGAGTTTTCTGCATCGATTAGGTACCCTTTGCAAAGTTCAGAGTAAAAACTAAGCGAGAAATATCACATTTTCCATACACGTCGACACAACACCGATACTTATGAATTGCTGTTCCATTAGCCTAACCTAACTCGATTTCACGAGTTAGGTTAGAGTAAGAAAACAGCAATTCATAAGATTGGGTGTTGTTTGATGGGTCAAAAGAAGAAGAGGAAGAAGACCTTGCTCCGCAATTCAGTGGTTACTGTGCATAGCTCCGTTATAAGGCCTCAAGAAGAGGAAGAAGGTCTAGATTTTAGAATTCGGAAATAGGTCATATGGGGTGTCGAGTAGGGGGTTAATGGGGTCAGTAAATTGCGTGGTGATAATTAGAGGGGCGGAGGTTCATGATAATGTGGGATGGCTAATGGTAGTAATTGGAATTCGTAATTAGGTCATGTTCGGTATCGAATAAGGGGTAAATGGGGTCAGTAAATTGCGTGGTGATAATTAAAAGGGGCGGGGGTGAAAAGTAATTGGGGGGGCTAATGGGAATAGGTGGAATTCGAAAATATGTCATGTCAGGTGTCGAATAGGGAATAAATCGGGTCAGTAATTTACATGGTGATAATTAAAGGGGGATGAGGTCGGGTTTTAATGGGAGTAGGTGGAATACAGAAATGACTTCATTTTATTTTTTAATCTAAATATAGTCTAATAAAATACATCGTAAAATGACAATAACTCCATTAGCGTTCATCGTAAAGCAATTCTGAAAGTACCGTTCGATTCGGCGGACGTTTCTGCATGGGGTAGGTGCCCATTTCAAAGTTCATACTAAAAACTAAGCGATAAAATTCATCTTTTCTTGTTTTTCGCAAAGGGGACCATACCCCCAAACACCGTTGATTTTGCTTGGGGCGTCGATTTCAGGCCATGAACGCCTTCCTCACCCTTTTCTACATAAGATGAAATGCCTCTGAAAAATAGAAAAATTAATAAAAGCGGTTTTTTCTGTAAATCAAAATTATAGTTGTATGCAAATATATCCGTTATGTTCTACCTTAGAGCAATTCTAAGTGGACCATTCGATTAGTTGGAGTTTTCTGCATCGATTAGATACCCTTTGCAAAGTTCGGTGTAAAAACTAAGCGAGAAATGTCATATTTTCCATACATTTCGACGCAACACCCATACTTATGAATTCCGAGTTAGGTTAGAGTAAGAAAACAGCAATTCATAAGATTGGGTGTTATTTGATGGGTCAAAAGAAGAAGAGGAAGAAGACCTTGTTCCGCGGTGCAGTGGTTACCGTGCATAGCTCCTTTATAAGGACTCAAGAGGAGGAAGAAGATCTAGATGCTAGAATTCGGAAATAGGTAATATGGGATGTCAGTAGGGGTTAATGGGGTCAGTATATGACGTGGTGATATTTAGAGGATGGGGTTCATGATAATGTGGGGGTGCTAATGTGAGTAGGTGGAATTCGTAATTAGGTCATGTTCGGTATCGAATAAGGAGTAAATGGGGTCAATAAATTGCTTGCTGATATTTAAAGGGGCGGGGTTAACGATAATGGGGGGGGTAATGAAAGTAGGTGAAACTCGAAAAAAGGTCATGTGAGGTGTCGAATACTGGTTAAATGGAGTCAGTAAATTGCGTGGTGATAATTAAAGAGGTCGGGGATTAACGGTAATAGGTGGATGCTAATGGGAGTAGGTGAAACTCGAAAATAGGTCCTATGAGGTGTCGAATACTGGGTAAATGGGGTCAGTAAATTGCGTGGTGATAATCAGAGGGGGCGGGGGGTTAGGGTAAGTGGGAGGGCTATTGGGAGTAGGTGGAATTCGTAATTAGGTCATGTTCGGTGTCGAATAGTGAGTAAATGGGGTCAGTAAATTGAGTGGTGATAATTAAAAGGAGCGGGGGTGAAAAGTAATGGGGTGGGGCTAATGGGAATAGATGGAATTCGAAAACAGGTCATGTCAGGTGTCGAATAGGGAATAAATCGGGTCAGTAATTTACGAAGTGATAATTAAAGGGTTTATGTTAATGGGGGGGGGAGGCTAATGGGAGTAAATGGAATACGGAAATGACTTCATTTTATTTTTTTATATAAATATAGTCTAATAAAATACATCGTAAAATGACAATAACTCCATTAGCGTTCATCGTAAAGCAATTCTGAAAGTACCGTTCGATTCGGCGGACGTTTCTGCATGGGGTAGGTGCCCATTTAAAAGTTCATACTAAAAACTAAGCGATAAAATTCATCTTTTCTTGTTTTTCGCAAAGGGGACCATACCCTAAAGAACCGTTGATTTTGCTTGGGGCGTCGATTTCAGGCCATGAACGCCTTCCTCACCCTTTTCTATATAAGATGATATGCCTCTGAAAAATAGAAAAATTAATAAAAGCGCTTTTTTTTCTGTAAATCAATAAAATCCCCGAACATTCCTGATTGTTATATGCAAATATATCCGTTAGTTTTTATCTTACAGCAATTCTAGGTGTACCCTTCGATTCGTCAGAGTTTTTTGCATCGATTAGGTACCCTTTGCAAAGTTCAGAGAAAAAACTAAGCGAGAAATATCACATTTTCCATACATGTCGATACAACACCCATACATATGAATTACTGTTCCCTTAGCCTAATCTAACTCGATTTTACGAGTTAGGTTAGAGTAAAAAAACAGCAATTCATAAGATTGGGTGTTGTTTGATGGGCCAAAAGAAGAAGAGGAAGAAGACCTTGCTCCGCGATGCAGTGGTTACCGTGCATAGCTCCTTTATAAGGACTCAAGAGGAGGAAGAAGATCTAGATGCTAGAATTCGGAAATAGGCCATATGAGGTGTCGAGTAGGAGGTTAATGAGGTCAGTAAACGGCGTGGTGATAATTTGAGGGGATGAGGGTTCATGATAATGTTGGGAGGGCTAATGGGAGAAGGTGGAATTCGTAATTAGGTCATGTTCGGTATCGAAAAAAGGGTAAATGGGGTCAGTAAATTGCGTGGTGATAATTAAAGGGGGCGGGGATAAATGGTAATTGGGGGGGACCAATGGGAGTAGATGAAACTCGAAAATAGGTCATGTGAGGTTTCGAATACTGGGTAAATGGGGTCAGTAAATTGCGTGGTGATAATCAGAGGGGACGGGGGGTTAGGGTAAGGAAGGGGCTATTGGGAGTAGGTGGAATTCGTAATAAGGTCATGTTCGGTGTCGAGTAGGGAGTAAATTGGGTCAGTAAATTGCGAGGTGATAATTAAAGGGGGCGGTGGTGAAAAGTAATGGTGGGGGCTAATGGGAATAGGTGGAAATCGAAAATAGGTCATGTCAGGTGTCGAATAGGGAATAAATCTGGTCAGTAATTTCCGTGGTGATAATTAAAGGGGGATAAGGTTGATGATAATGGTGGAGGGCTAATGGGAGTAAGTGGAATACGGAAATGGTTTCATTTTATTTTATTTTTATAAAAATAGCCTCATGATATACATCGTAAAATGACAATAACTCCATTACCGTTCTTCGTAAAGCAATTCTGAAAGTACCATTTTAATCGGCGGACGCTTATGCATGGGGTAGGTGCTCATTTCAAAGTTCATACTAAAAACTAAGCGATAAAATTCTTCTTTTCTTGTTTTTCGCAAAGGGGACCATACCCCAAACACCCATAATTTTGCCTGGGGCGTTGATTTCAGGCTATGAACTGATTAGATACGCTTTGCAAAGTTCAGAGTAAAAACTAAGCGAGAAATATCACATTTTCCATACACGTCGACACAACACCCATACTTATGAATTGCTGTTCCATTAGCCTAGCTTAACTCGATTTTACGAGTTAGGTTAGAGTAAGAAAACAGCAATTCATAAGATTGGGTGTTGTGTGATGGGTCAAAAGAAGAAGAGGAAGAAGACCTTGCTCCGCAATGCAGTGGTTACCGTGCATAGCTCCGTTATAAGGCCTCAAGAAGAGAAAGAAGATCTAGATGCTAGAATTCGTATATAGGTCATATGGGGTGTCGAGTAGGGGGTTAATGGGGTCAGGAAATTGCGTGGCGATAATTAGAGGGGGCGGGAGTTCATGATAATGGGAGGGGGGGGGCTAATGGGAGTAAGTGAAACTCGAAAAAAGATCATATGAGGTGTCGCATACTGGGAAAATGGGGTCAGTAAACTGCTTGGTGATAATTAGAGTGGGTGGGGGTTCATGATATTGTCGGGGGGGCTAATGGGAGTAGGTGGAGATCGTAATTAGGTCAGGTTCGGTATCGAATATGGGGTAAATGGGGTCAGTAAATTGCGTGGTGATAATTAAAGGGTGCGGGGGTTAACGGTAATTGGGGAGGGGCTAATGGGAGTAGGTGAAACTCGAAAATAGGTCATGTGAGGTGTCGAATACTGGGTAAATGGGGTCAGTAAATTGTGTGGTGATGATCAGATGGGGCGGGGCGTTAGGGTAAGTGGGAGGGCTATTGGGAGTAGGTGGAATTCGTAGTTAGGTCAAGTTCGGTGTCAAATAGGGAGTAAATGGGGTCAGTAAATTGCGTGGTGATAATTAAAGGGGGCGGGGATGAAAAGTAATGGAGGGAGGCTAATGGGAATAGGTGGAATTCGAGAATAGGTCATCTCAGGTGTCGAAAAGGGAATAAATCGGGTCAGTAATTTGCGTGGTGATAATTAAAAGGGATGAGGTTGATGGTAATGGGGGGGGGGGGGGGCTAATGGGAGTAGGTGGAATACGAAAATGGCTTCATTTTATTTTTTTATATAAAAATAGCCTAATAAAATACATAGTAAAATGACAATAACTCCATTAGCGTTCATCGTAGAGCAATTCTGAGTGTACCATTCGATTCGTCGGAGCTTTCAGCATCGATAAGGTACCCTTTCCAAAGTTCAGAGTAAAAACCAAGCGAAAAATATCACATTTTCCATACATGTCGACACAACACCGATACTTATGAATTGCTGTTCCATTAGCCTAACCTAACTCGATTTCACGAGTTACGTTAGAGTAAGAAAACAGCAATTCATAAGATTGGGTGTTGTGTGATGGGTCAAAAGAAGAAGAGGAAGGAGACCTTGCTCCGCGATGCAGTGGTTACCGTGCATAGCTCCGTTATAAGGACTCAAGAGGAGGAAGAAGATCTAGATGCTAGAATTCGGAAATAGTTCATATGGGGTGTCGAGTAGGGGGTTAATGGGGTCAGTAAATTGCGTGGTGATAATTAGAGGGGATGGGGGTTCATGATAATGTGGGGGGGGGCTAATGTGAGTAGGTGGAATTCGTCATAAGGTCATGTTCGGTATCGAATAAGAGGTAAATGGGGTCAGTAAATTGCGTTGTGATAATTAGAGGGGGCGGGGGTTCATGATAATGTGGGGGGGGGGCTAATAGGAGTAGGTGGAATTCGTAATTAGGTCATGTTCGGTATCGAATAAGGGGTAAATTAGGTCAGTAAATTGCATGGTGATATTTAAAGGGGGCGGGGGTTAACGGTAATGGGGGGGGGGGGCTAATGGGAGTAGGTAAAACTCGAAAATAGGTCATGTGAGGTGTCGAATACTGGTTAAATGGGGTCAGTAAATTGCATGTTGATAATCAGAGGGGGCGGAGGGTTAGGGTAAGGGGGGAGGGGGCTATTTGGAGTAGGTGGAATTCGTAATTATGTCATGTTCGGTGTCGAATAGGGAGTAAATGGGGTCAGTAAATTGCGTGGTGATAATTAAAGGGGGTGGGAATGAAAAGTAATTTGGGGGCTAAAGGGAATAGGTTGAATTCGAAAATAGGTCATGTCAGGTGTCGAATAGGGATTAAATCGAGTCAGTAATTTACGTGGTGTTAATTAAAGGGGGATGAGGTTGATGGTAAGGGGGGGGTGGTTGATGGGAGTAGGTGGAATACGGAAATGACTTTTTTTTTATATATATAAAAATAGCCTAATAAATACATCGTAAAATGACAATAACTCCATTAGTGTTCATCGTAACGCAATTCTGAGAGTACCGTTCGATTCGGCGGACGTTTCTGCATGGGGTAGGTGCCCATTTCAAAGTTCATACTAAAAACTAAGCGATAAAATTCATCTTTTCTTGTTTTTCGCAATGGGGACCATACCCCCAAACACGGTTAATTTAGCCTGGGGAGTTGATTTCAGGCCATGAACGGCTTCCTCATCCTTTTCTACATAAGATGAAATGCCTCTGGGAAATAAAAAAGGATTAAAAGCGGTTTTTTTTGGTAAATCAAAAAAATCCCCGAACATTCCCTATAGCTATATGGAAATATATCCGTTAGTTTTTATCTTAGAGCAATTCTGAATGTACCATTCGATTCGTCGGAATTTTGCATCGATTAGGTACCCTTTGCAAAGTTCAGAGTAAAAACTAAGCGAGAAATATCACATTTTCCATACACGTCGACACAACACCGATACTTATGAATTGCTGTTCCATTAGCCTAACCTAACTCGATTTCACGAGTTAGGTTAGAGTAAGAAAACAGCAATTCATAAGATTGGGTGTTTTGGGATGAGTCAAAAGAAGAAGAGGAAGAAGACCTTGCTACGCAATGCAGTGGTTACTGTGCATAGCTCCGTTATAAGGCCTCAAGAAGAAGAAGAAGGTCTAGATTTTAGAATTCGAAAATAGGTCAGATGGGGTGTCGAGTAGGGGGTTAATGGGTTCAGTAAATTGCGTGGTGATAATTAGAGGGGGCGGAGGCTCATGATAATGTGGGAGGGGCTAATGGGAGTAATTGGAATTCGTATTTAGGTCTTCTTCGGTATCGAATAAGGGGTAAATGGGGTCAGTAAATTGCGTTGTGATAATTAGAGGGGGCGGGGGTTCATGATAATTTGGGAGAGGCTAATAGGAATAGGTGGAATTCGTAATTAAGTCATGTTCGGAATCGAATAAGGGGTAAATTAGGTCAGTAAATTGCATGGTGATATTTAAAGGGGGCGGGGGTTAACGGTAATGGGGGGGGGCTAATGGGAGTAGGTAAAACTCGAAAATAGGTCATGTGAGGTGTCGAATACTGGTTAAATGGGGTCAGTAAATTGCGTGGTGATAATCAGAGGGGGCGGAGGGTTAGGGTAAGAGGGGAGGGGGCTATTTGGAGTAGGTGAAATTCGTAATTATGTCAGATTCGGTGTCGAATATGGAGTAAATGGGGTCAGTAAATTGCGTGGTGATAATTAAAGGGGGTGGGAATGAAAAGTAATTTGGGGGCTAAAGGGAATAGGTGGAATTCGAAAATAGGTCATGTCAGGTGTCGAATAGGGATTAAATCGGGTCAGTAATTTACGTGGTGTTAATTAAAGGGGGATGAGGTTGATGGTAAGGGGGTGGGGGTTAATGGGAGTAGGTGGAATAAGGAAATGACTTCATTTTATTTTTTTATATAAAAATTGCCTAATAAAATACATCGTAAAATGACAATAACTCCATTAGTGTTCATCGCAAGGCAATTCTGAAAGTACCGTTCGATTCGGCGGACGTTTCTGCATGGGGTGGGTGCTCATTTCAAAGTTCATACTAAAAAGTAAGCGATAAAACTCACCTTTTCTTATTTTTCGCAGAAGGGACCACACCCCCTAACAATGTCAATTTTGCCTGGGGCGTTGATTTCAGGCCATGAACGGCTTCCTCTTCCTTTTCTACATAAGATGAAATGCCTCTGGTGATAGAAAAAGGAATAAAAGCGGTTTTTTTCTGTAAATGAAAAAAAATCCCAGAACATTCCTGATAATTATATGCAAATATATCTGTTAGTTTTTATCTTAGAACAATTCTGAGTGTACCCTCCGATTCGTGGGAGTTTTCTGCATCGATTAGGTACTCTTTACAAAGTTCAGAGTAAAAACTACTATGCATTTCAGCGGCAGACAAACGGTGTTTTTTGCAGATATCTCCTAAACTAGTCGTTGGATGAGTATGATATTTCAGCACACTACCTTGAACATCCGTTCGTAATTTTTGGTTAACATACCATATTGCTATATGTGATATGTGAGGAGTTTACTGAGTGATATTACGCCTAATCCAGTCATCATATCAAAGGTGTTACACAGAATCGGACGAGTGTGGGGTACTCGTCTAACCCCTCCACCACCACCACCACCACCCTGAAGAACCCCCAGACCACTCCTTCTCTACCCCAGTATCACATGACCCTCTTCCCCCCTACTCTCACCATCAGCCTTCCACCTGTTATGTTTTTCCCTATTGTAATTACATACGTATAGGTATAATAGTTACATACGTCAGTATGTACATACATATCATACATTAATAATATTATCTAATACAATTGCTGGTATATGTGGACATGAAAACCAGACTGGGTCAAACGACCGTTAAAGCAATAGCTAATTCCGCTGTTAATGGCCGTATAGCTTGATAATAAGCAACGTATCTAACCCGTATCTCCTCCCTCTATCCGAGGTCTGAGGTGCAACCCTCGACAAACCGAGGCTATGACAGGGCCACAGGCTATATATCATTCAGTACCGAGGCGCACCCATTAGCAGTAATGTTGTCACGTTGCCCCCGTGGATGCAGGACAGCGTATGTTCTTCGTCTTGCCACGTTGTACAAAAGGGAAAGGACGCTTGGTAGAACTTATATAAGTTTGAATAGGTGAGTAGATGATTTTGGCTATGTTTGTTACTTACATTGTATTTATATACATGTTTTATATAATAGTAGGACAGACTGTATTATGTAAGAATATCGTATTATAGAATCGGGTGAGAAGAAATGCATACCATAACAACATGGATCTTTATGCTTACAGGCCTTACGAGCGAGTTGCTTACACTGTGGGCATGAGTGTGTCAAGAGTGAGGGGCATTGTCAACGACACCACCACATCCTCTCCCACACCGCCACTACCATCTACACCGGCTGTTTTTGACAACTTTACTGTCGGTGCAATACGCCGCCATATCCACAAGAAGTTTTCTGAAAAACAACATTTTACACTCCGCGTCATATCGGCGGATCTGAAAACAGCTGGTATCATCCCGGAGGATACCTCTGAGACAACTGTTTGGCGGATCATCCACACCATGGGATTCCAGTACAGGCTGTCACAGCGAAAAATGTATGTGAGGAGGGAATCGCTGGACGTGGTGTGTCGTCGGATTGGCGCTCTCCGCTCTCTACAGCACCACCGAGAGGAGGGGAGGAAGGTGGTGTATGTGGATGAGACGTGGTTTACCACCAGAATGGGTCACAATAGGGAGTGGGTAGATACCACACAGGCTCCAAGCAACACTGCCTACAGTCGTCAGGTACCACCCGGTGAAGGGGAGAGATTTGTGGTGGTCGCAGCTGGCACTGACGAAGGCTTTGTTGAAGGCTCGTACCTGTGCTACCCAGCCAAGAGCAACCAGGGCGATTATCATGGAGAAATGAACGGCGAACTGTTCCTGCGATGGTTAACAACGCAGCTCCTTCCATCTCTGCCAGAGCCATCGGTACTGGTGCTTGACAATGCACCATATCACAGCCAGCTGACGGAGGAGAGTCGATGCCCTACCACAGCCACCAGGAAGGCAGACCTCACCAAGTGGCTGGAGCACCGCAACATTTCCATTCCACCTGCTGCCACTCGCCCTGAGCTGTTGCTCCTCTGCCAGAAAAACCGTCCACAGACTCAGTATAAGGTCGACAACACCATCCGTATGTGGGGCCACGAGGTCATACAGTTACCACCTGGCCACCCCCGAGCTCAACGCCATAGAGCAAGTATGGGAGTCATGAAGCGTTATGTGCGCTCCAAACTCCAGCGGTTTACCAGGACGGATCTACTGGCTAGACTGGAAGAAGCCAGACAGTTGGTGAACAAGGACATGTGGGCGGAGCTGTGCAGCACTCTAGAAAATTTGAAACATCATACTGGAAGACTGATAACATACACGAAGGAGTCGAACCCATTATTCACATCGGCAGTGATGATGAGGATGATGAGGTTTTTTGCATAGTGATTGTGAATAAATCATGTTCTGTCATAGTTGTGCATATTTTTATTCTCTCTCTCTCTCTCTCTCTCTCTCTCTCTCTCTCTCTCTCTCTCTCTGACTCTGACTAATTATACACATATGTATAGATTAAGAAAAATATATGCAGTTTATAATTTTTTGATAACATGAATATACAACAAACAAGTCAACAAAATAATATTATATATAAACTGGACCACTTTTTATGATCAGTAGGCAGACAGTACGCAATAAGAGTATCAACTTTTCCTAACAGTAGAAGGTCCAAGTCACAGGTAATTCCAGCACATCATGTTCACGTGGTTGACCATAGCGACTGCAAACATGGCTCTCCTATATACTACACGTAAACGTGCTGTTGTACAGTAATTATCAACGTGAACCACTTCTTGCCTTCATGAAATTGTACCATACTCTTAGGAAATAATCATATCTATACATACACACTTACAGAACATTATAATGTATAAATACAGTAGTGGGAGAAGTAGGGAGGGGCACAGGAGTGAGGGAGGCGAGAAGCAAGGAAGAGGAGAGGAGGGATAAGTAGGCGGGGGGGGGGGGGAATTCCGAGACGGGGGAGACGTATTAGTGGTTAGGAATGGTTTGGGTGGGTGTGAGGGGGGGGGCACACTTTCATTCGAATGCGTGAACATGACTCGTCGGCCTTGTGTTATTTTTCACGAGTAAATTCCTCACATAACATATATAGCAATGTGGTATGTTAACCAAAAACTACGAACGGATGTTCAAGGTAGTGTGTTGAAATATCATACTCATCCAACGATTCGTTTAGGAGATATCTGCAAAAAACACCGTTTGTCCACCGCTGAAATGCATAGTAGGCGAGAAATATCACATTTTCCATACACTTCGACACAGCACCCATACTTATGAATTGCTGTTCCATTAGCCTAATCTAACTCGATTTCACGAGATAGATTAGAGTAAGAAAACAGCAATTCATAAGATTGGGTGTTGTTTGATGGGTCAAAAGAAGAAGAGGAAGAAGACCTTGCTCCGCAATTCAGTGGTTACTATGCATAGCTCCGATATAAGGCCTCAAGAAGAGGAAGAAGGTCTAGATTTTAGAATTCGGAAATAGGTCATATGGGGTGTCGAGTAGGGGGTTAATGGGGTCAGTAAATTGCGTGGTGAAAACTAGAGGGGCGGAGGTTCATGATAATGTGGGATGGCTAATGGTAGTAATTGGAATTCGTAATTAGGTCATGTTCGGTATCGAATAAGGGGTAAATGGGGTCACTAAATTGCGTGGTGATAATTAAAGGGGGCGGGGGTAAAAAGTAATTTGGGGGGCTAATGGGAATAGGTGGAACTCGAAAAAATGTCATGTCAGGTGTCGAATAGGGAATAAATCGGATCAGTAGTTTACATGGTGATAATTAAAGGGGGATGAGGTTGATGGTAACGGGGGGGGGGGGGGGGTTTAATGGGAGTAGGTGGCAGCGTTGCCAGATTGTCGTACTCAGCCTCTTATGTTTGCCGATTTCCGACCCAAAAACTGCCTCCTCGACCCCAACAACTGTCTCCATATATAGTTATCGTTAAAAAGGTTAATTATTGGTGTTTTTTGGCAATAGCTATGGCTCAGAAACCGGTAAATACGAGGCTCTGAGTACGATAATCTGGCAACGATGGTAGGTGGAATACAGAAATGACTTCATTTTATTTTTTTATATATAAAAATAGCCTGATAAAATACATCGTAAAATGAGAATAACTCCATTAGCGTTCATCGTAAGGCAATTCTGAAAGTACCCTTCGATTCGGCGGACGTTTCTGCATGGGGTAGGTGCCCATTTCAAAGTTCAAACTAAAAACTATACCATAAAATTCAACTTTTCGTATTTTTCGCAAGGGGGACCATACCCCCTAACACCGTTCATTTTGCCCGGTGCGTTCATTTCAGGCCATGAACGGCTTCCTCATCCTTTTCTACGTAAGATGAAATGCCTCTGGGAGATTGAAAAAAGGAATAAAAGCGCTTTTTTCTGAAGATCAACTGCTACTACTACTACTACTACTATATACTACTACAGGTGTTATAAAGTGAAACCAAATGTCATTATCTTTTGTTGTTTTTCGCAAAGGGGACCATACCCCCAAACACCCATAATTTTGCCTGGGGCGTTGATTTCAGGCTATGAACTGATTAGATACGCTTTGCAAAGTTCAGAGTAAAAACTAAGCGAGAAATATCACATTTTCCATACACGTCGACACAACACCCATACTTATGAATTGCTGTTCCATTAGCCTAGCTTAACTCGATTTTACGAGTTAGGTTAGAGTAAGAAAACAGCAATTCATAAGATTGGGTGTTGTGTGATGGGTCAAAAGAAGAAGAGGAAGAAGACCTTGCTCCGCAATGCAGTGGTTACCGTGCATAGCTCCGTTATAAGGCCTCAAGAAGAGAAAGAAGATCTAGATGCTAGAATTTGGATATAGGTCATATGGGGTGTCGAGTAGGGGGTTAATGGGGTCAGGAAATTGCGTGGCGATAATTAGAGGGGGCGAAAGTTCATGCTAATGTGTGGGGTCTAATGGGAGTAAGTAAACTCGAAAAAAGATCTTATGAGGTGTCGCATACTGGGAAAATGGGGTCAGTAAATTGCTTGGTGATAATTAGAGTGGGCGGGGGTTCATGATAATGCCGGGGGGCCTAATGGGAGTACGTGGAATTCGTAATTAGGTCATGTTCGGTATCGAATAAGGGGTAAATGGGGTCAGTAAATTGCGTGGTGATAATTAAAGGGTGCGGGGGTTAACGGTAATTGGGGAGGGCTAATGGGAGTAGGTGAAACTCGAAAATAGGTCATGTGAGGTGTCGAATACTGGGTAAATGGGGTCAGTAAATTGTGTGGTGATGATCAGAGGGGGCAGGGGGTTAGGGTAAGTGGGAGGGCTATTGGGAGTAGGTGGAATTCGTAATTAGGTCATGTTCGGTGTCGAATAGGGAGTAAATGGGGTCAGTAAATTGCGTGGTGATAATTAAAGGGGGCGGGGATGAAAAGTAATGGAGGGAGGCTAATGGGAATAGGTGGAATTCGAGAATAGGTCATCTCAGGTGTCGAAAAGGGAATAAATCGGGTCAGTAATTTGCGTGGTGATAATTAAAAGGGGATGAGGTTGATGGTAATGGGGGGGGGGGGGGCTAATGGGAGTAGGTGGAATACGGAAATGGCTTCATTTTATTTTTTTATATAAAAATAGCCTAATAAAATACATCGTAAAATGACAATAACTCCATTAGCGTTCATCGTAGAGCAATTCTGAGTGTACCATTCGATTCGTCGGAGTTTTCTGCATCGGTTAGGTACCCTTTCAAAAGTTCAGAGTAGAAACTAAGCGAGAAATATCACATTTTCCATACATGTCGACACAACACCGATACTTATGAATTGCTGTTGCATTAGCCTAACCTGGCTCGATTTCACGAGTTAGGTTAGAGTAAGAAAACAGCAATTCATAAGATTGGGTGTTGTGTGATGGGTCAAAAGAAGAAGAGGAAGAAGACCTTGCTCTGCGATGCAGTGGTTACCGTGCATAGCTCCGTTATAAGGCCTCAAGAAAAGGAAAAAGATCTAGATGCTAGAATTCGGAAATAGGTCATATGGGGTGTCGAGTAGGGGGTTAATGAGGTCAGTAAATTGCTTGGTGATAATTAGAGTGGGCGGATTGCTTGTGATAATGTGGACGGGGTTAATGATAATGGGTGGAATTCGTAATTAGGTCATGTTCGGTATCGAATAAGGGTAAATGGGGTCAGTAAATTGCGTCGTGATAATTAAAGGGGGCGGGGTTAACGGTAATGGGGGCTATTGGGAGTAGGTAAAACTCGAAAATAGGTCATGTAAGGTGTCGAATACTGGTTAAATGGGGTCAGTAAATTGCGTGGTGATAATCAGAGAGGGCGGAGGGCTAGGGTAAGGGGGAGGGCTATTGGGAGTAGGTGGAGTTCGTAATTAGGTCATGTTCGGTGTCGAATAGGGAGTAAATGGGGTCAGTAAATTGCGTGGTGATAATTAAAAGGGGTGGGAATGAAAAGTAATTTGCGGGCTAAAGGGAATAGGTGGAATTCGAAAATAGGTCATGTCAGGTGTGGAATAGGGAATAAATCGGGTCAGAAATTTGCGTGGTGATAATTAAAGTGGGGTGAGTTTGATCGTAATATAGGAGGCTATTGGGAGTAGGTGGAATACGGAAATGGCATCATTTTATCTTATTTATATAAAAATAGCCAAATAATATACATCGTAAAATGACAATAACTCCATTAGCGTTCATCGTAAAGCAATTCTGAAAGTACCATTCGATTCGGCGGACGTTTCTGCATGGGGTAGGTGCCCATTTCAAAGTTCATACTAAAAACTAAGCGATAAAATTCATCTTTTCTTGTTTTTCGCAAAGGGGACCATACCCCCTAACACCGTTAATTTTGCCTGGGGCGTTGATTTCAGGCCATGAACGGCTTCCTCATCCTTTTCTACATAAGATGAAATGCCTCTGGGAAATAGAAAAAGGAATAAAAGCGGTTTTTTTCTGTAAATCAAAAAAATCCCCGAACATTCCTGATAGTTATATGCAAATATATCCGTTAGTTTTTATCTTAGAGCAATTCTGAGTGTACCATTCGATTCGTCGATTAGGTACCCTTTGCAAAGTTCAGAGTAAAAACTAAGCGAGAAATATCACATTTTCCATACACGTCGACACAACACCGATACTTATGAATTGCTGTTCCATTAGCTTAACCTAACTCGATTTCACGAGTTAGGTTAGAGTAAGAAAACAGCAATTCATAAGATTGGGTGTTGTGGGATGGGTCAAAAGAAGAAGAGGAAGAAGACCTTGCTCCGCAATGCAGTGGTTACTGTGCATAGCTCCGTTATAAGGCCTCAAGAAGAAGAAGAAGGTCTAGATTTTAGAATTCGGAAATAGGTCATATGGGGTGTCGAGTAGGGGGTTAATGGGGTCAGTAAATTGCGTGGTGATAATTAGAGGGGGCGGAGGCTCATGATAATGTGGGAGGGGCTAATGGGAGTAATTGGAATTCGTATTTAGGTCATGTTCGGTATCGAATAAGGGGTAAATGGGGTCAGTAAATTGCGTGGTGATAATTAAAGGGGCGAGGGTTAACGGTAATTTGGGGGGGACTAATGGGAGTTGGTGAAACTCGAAAATACGTCATGTCAGGTGTCGATTAGGGATTAAATCGGGTCAGTAAATTGCGTGGTGATAATTAAAAGGGGGGCTAATGGGAATAGGTGGAATTCGAGAATAGGTCATGTCAGATGTCGAAGCGGGAATAAATCGAGTCAGTAATTTACGTGGTGATCATTAAAGGGGGATGAGGTTGATCGTAATGTGGGGGGCTAATGGGAGTAGGTGTAATACGGAAATGTCTGTTTTTTTTTTTATATAAAAATAGCCTAATAAAATACATCGTAAAATGACAATAACTCCATTACCGTTCTTCGTAAAGCAATTCTGAAAGTACCATTTGAATCGGTGGACGTTTCTGCATGGGGTAGGTGCCCATTTTAGAGTTCATACTAAAAAGTAAGCGATAAAAACCATCTTTTCTTGTTTTTCGCAAAGGGGACCATACCCCGATACACCGTTAATTTTGCCTGGGGCGTTGCTTTCAGGCCATGAACGGCTTCCTCATCCTTTTCTACATAAGATGAAATGCCTCTGGGAAATAGAAAAAGGAATAAAAGCGGTTTATTTTCTGTAAATCAACTACTACTACTACGTACTACTACTACTACTATATACTACTACAGGTGTTATAAAGTGAAAACAGATGTCATTATGTTCAAAAAGTAATTTATTATGACCTTTACATATCCATGCATTGACCTCAAGTTTATAATATATTCGAGGTCAAGGTTGATGTGTATAGTTTTCATGTAGGGACAAGCTGGCTAAGTACAGCTTGACCCCTGACCCCCAAGATGAGCTCACGCGCAGGAATAGTTATAAGTCTACCCTCGTAAGACAGCACTTTTGAGGATATCAGTGCATTCAGTCAGTCAGTTATTCAGTCAGCCAGTCAGTGACAGTCAGTCCAACCGTTAAGAAAGTCAGTCAGTCTCACACACACACACACACACACACACACACACACACACACACACACACACACACACACACACACACACAGAGAGAGAGAGAGAGAGAGAGAGAGAGAGAGAGAGAGAGAGAGAGAGAGAGAGAGAGAGAGAGAGAGAGAGAGAGAGAGAGAGAATTATAGAAGCCATGAAGAGTTTTCTGGCAAAGATGTGGTGTGCAAGAAATAGGGAATTGGAAGATTTGTAATGGATACTGCTTGTGTTGTTTTATTTATTACAGGTTGTGCCGATACGAAGGCATGACTCTCCAACGGGTCACCTGTACAGCAAGAGCAAGAGCAAGACCGACAGCCCGCCTCGGCACCTCAGCCCGCCCCAAAGCTCCCTCCATGGCCTCCTGCAGGGCTTGAGGTGGTCAGGCTCCCCACAGTGCTGCCCCACGCAGTGCCAGGGCAGTGCCACACCTGTAATCTGCGGCGCCATGCCCGGTCTGAGGGCGCCGCTGGACTGTGAGTGTTTGACCTTATTTTCAAGCTACTATTTGACCATCGCAGGAATTATTACACGTTTCATTAGTCTTAATTAATGAATGAGTGACTCAAGTCATTGTTTTGGCTCTGGGCTGCCGCACATAACCTATTCCCAAAGCTTAAAAAGGACGTCAATCAGGCCTTCACGAGTGTTTTACAGGTTCAAGGTGCAGAGGAGGGGTCAAACTGCATCCAGGCTCACTAATATACCCATGCAAGTGACCCAGACTCCTAGGAAATCACATCAACACAAAACAAATTACTACAGAATCATACCCAACACACCGAATTCATCCAAAATCACACCCAACACACTCAATTGCTCCAGTGCTAACAACTGCAATATAAATGAGTGATTTTTTTTCTTCTATTTTTCTCTCTATCTTTTGCCGTTTCTGTGTGTGTGTGTGTGTGTGTGTGTGTGTGTGTGTGTGTGTGTGTGTGTGTGTGTGTGTGTGTGTGTGTGTGTGTGTGTGTGTGTGTGTAAGGTTAGATTAGGTTAGGTTAGGTAAGGTTTGGTAAGGTTAGATTAGGTTAGGTAGGGGTAGATTAGGTTTGCTAAGGTTTTGCAAGGTCATATTAGGTTAGGTAAGGTTGGATTAGGTTAGGTAAGGTTAGATTAGGTTAGATAAGGTTAGATAAGGTTTGGTAAGGTTAGATTAGGTTATGCAAGGTTAGATTAGGTTAGATTAGGTTAGGTAAGGTTAGATTAGGTTTGGTAAGGTTAGATTAGGTTAGGTAGGGTTAGATTAGGTTTGGTAAGGTTAGATTAGGTTTGGTAAGGTTAGATAAGGTTTGGTAAGGTTACATTAGGTTAGGTAAAGTTAGATTAGGTTAGATAAGGTTAGATTAGGTTAGGTAAGGTTAGATTAGGTTAGATTAGGTTAGGTAAGGTTAGATTAGGTTAGGTAAGGTTAGATTAGGTTAGGTAAGGTTAGATTAGGTTAGGTAAGGTTAGATGAGGTTTGCTAAGGTTAGATTAGGTTAGGTAGGGTTAGATTAGGTTTGGTAAGGTTAGATTAGGTTTGGTAAGGTTAGATAAGGTTTGGTAATCCAAATCACCATTCTGCAGGGAGTTGCCGGAGCCAGTGATGCCGTCGGACATAACAATAATAATAATAATAATAATAATAATAATAATAATAATAATAATAATAATAATAATAATAATAATCAAAATGACCGTTCTGCAGGGAGTTGCCGGAGCCAGTGTTGACGTCGGACATGATGCCACACTTTGAGGACGTAGCGATCATTCCTAACCCCGGGGAGCGCGCCGAGGCCATGCGCCAGCTGATCAACCGCCTGCCAACCGCCAACCGCCTGCTGCTACAATACATGTTCAAGCATATGGGACACATCATTGCAAGGGTAACTAGGGATTTTCTTTATGGTAGTTATTTATTTGCTTTTATATTTATTTATTTTTGTTTTTTGTTTTCTCTCTCTCTCTCACCACTTCAGTAATCCTCTTCCTCCCTTCGTTTTACCAGTCTCATCACCGTTTTTCATCACCATTTTTCACCACCACCACCATGTCTCTGACCCTTTAACACCATCCTTACCCCCCTCCTCCTCCTCCTCCTCCTCCTCTTCTTCCAAACCACCACCACCATCACCACCAAATCTCAACTCCATCACCCTTTCATCACCACTTTATCACCACTCAACACCAGTCGGTGGCGCCGTTTCAGGAGGTACTTTAGAGAGAAATCGAGTGCGTGCGTGCGTGCGTTCCGTGACCCCGGCCTTGTCCACGGTCCCTGTAAATACCTGTATATAACCTGTTCACCTAAGACAGACAACCCCCGGGGGCTCCCCTGTGGTCGGCCCCTCTCCCCCCGCCGTGGCCATCACCAGGGGCATTGAATTCTTTGTTAGTTTTGTACCCGTATCTCGTGACCTCCAGTGCCCCGCGTGGTGGCTTCGGCGGGGCGGTAACGGGGCGCGGCGAGGCGGGGCGGGGAGGGGTGACCCAAGACCCATATTCGTAACGTCTTGGGAAACGTATAGTGAACCCCCGAGACACTTAAGAATGCCCACCCTCCCTCCCCCGCCCCCCAGAGCAGCCCCCCGGCGTCAGGAAGGCTGGCAGCGAGCGGAGCGCTTTGTTGAGTTTCGTGGTTACGTCTTAGAAAAGAATCATTTGTTTTGTACATGTTGATGCCGATAACTCCTGATAAGATCCCGCGCTCCAAGTTACTGTAGCGGGAGGGAAGGCAGACTCAAGCCAGAATTTATAAACGTCTCGGGGCCTCAGATCGCTTGCTGGAAAAGACTACAGTAGAAGTTGCTCTGGGATTTTCATGGACTGTTTTGTGACCCTGGTCATAGCTTGACACGACCTCTACGCCTTCAACGGTAAAGTCACCCAAGAAAACCCGGTCAATCTTCCCTGTGCCTGTTGGAAAAGCCTCTCGTGGAAGGTGCTCTGGGCTTTTCATGGACTGTTTTGTGACCCCGGTGATAGCTTGACATGAAAAATTACCCTATATTTAACCATCATTTTCTCAGATTAAAACTAGCTCTAACTCACTCTACCATACACTAAAATGTAAGCCAACAATCCCTCTCTCTAATCCACCCACCCCAGACTCTCTACCCTCCCTCACTTTAGAGCTATCTCACTTTTTCTCAGACAGTGTCACTCACCCACTGATTTTAGACCTATTTAGCCTATCTTTAACCCTCATTTTCTCACATTATTAACACGAACTCTGCACCTTGAACGGGAAATTCACCCCCCGTGAAGACCCGGTTAATCTCCTCCGTGGCCTTGAAAAACAGTCGTAATTGAAGCCCGAGACGTTTAGGAATGCGACCCTCAGAGCAGTGTCACCATGGAGGTAGAATTGGTGGAGGTGACATCAGCCCAATTAAGTGAATCCGCCCGAGCTGTCATTTTTACGGCCAGGTGTCAGGTCTCAAGTCAGGCTCGCCCACCCCCATCTTTTGGCCGTAAATTTGACAGTTCGTCGGCTTCACCTCAAGGAAGGGGGTTAGCGGGCCCGCCAATCCTACCTCCATGGTGTGAGGTTATCAGCGGCGTCAGCACATCGTTCATTCTTACATTTTCCTGCCGAGATGTTTTAGCGTCACCAGCGGCACATCTCTCCTCGGCCAAGACAATAACGATTCCTCATAATAAGCTTTTCTATGGTAACTTGTACATAGCGAGACAGCCTCACCCTCCCCTCAGCGTTCAGACCCGGGGCGACACTTCGACAACCCGCCACTCAACCACCACACAGCCGCGCTCAGCCACAACCCAGCAACCACAGCCACGGAGAGTGTTTGGAGAGTTCTTGGGTGAGTTTGGGGTGCTTTGAAGGGTCAGCGCGCCCCTGGATGAGGTGGTGGTGCGCTGAGCGGGGCTGTTTTGCGGGGGCTGGCGGCGGAGGCTGCGACCACAGTACGCCCCGAGCCACGTCACACACACACACACACACACACACACACACACACACAGCCGTAAGTTCATTAATGTACTCTTATCTTGTACAGAGTAAACAACAACAACAACAACCATTTTCAACTTAATTTCTTAGATGTGTAATAATTTTATAAAAAATCTGCACAGTGAATTTGTCCCCGTGTGTGTGTGTGTGTGTGTGTGTGTGTGTGTGTGTGTGTGTGTGTGTGTGTGTGTGTGTGTGTGTGTTCATCTCTCACCCATATCACCACACAAAAGGTATGTCCACGTATCTATATAATCTATGTAAACCCCTTGATATATACATTCACTCAGTCACTATAGGCCATAATGCATATAAACACCCCTATCAGTAACCACCTAACTACCATCAGCCTCACAACTTGTTAACTACCCCGCCTTGTTACGTGATGAACAGCATCTTGTCAGCCGTCCCAGCCTCTCGTCACCCTATCCCCGCTGGACTCTGGGTAAAGACGTGACCAACCCCCAGCCTCCAGCCTCTTGTCACACCTCCAAGCCTTTCCCCGCTGGACATTGCTTCGAGACGTGATGAACAACAACAGCCTCCAGCATTTGCCACACCTCCGAGCCTCTCTCCTCGTCATTTGCCCGGTGGACCCTGGACGAGGAGGACGTGAGGAAGAGGTGAAGATGAAGACGAGGAATAAGTGGTGAGTGTTGGCTTATACTTATAATAGTGTTGGTATCAGTAGAAGTAGTAGTAGTATGTCAGACTTCTCTACGATTTGTTATGTAATATGCTATAATTACTACTACTACTACTACTACTACTGTTTAATGTGTGTTGTGATAATTATAAGTGGTGATTTTGGTGTTGAAAGAGAAGACAGGGAGGTGGGGGAGGGGGGTGTAGATGCTTATTATATGGTGGTGGTGGTGGTGATGAACTAGAACATGTGGTGATGAGATTGGTGTGTGGATAGGTAGGTGGTGGTGTTTGGTGTTGACTGGTGATATAACAAGCCAAGTGGTGGTGGTGGTGGTGGTGGAGGTGGTGATGGGTGGTGGTGATGAGATTGGTATTGACGGTGATGAGATTTGAACTAGAACATGTGGTGATGGTGGTGGTGGTGATGGTGGTGGTGGTGATATCTACTATACATATCAGACCCTATGACATGCCGTTTTTCGCAAATATCTTTCACACGAAGACTCGGATCAGCATGGGACTTTGGCACAGATTGTTTCACACACTCCGCTAATTTTTGACGCTATTGTGCAATGCCAGATGCGGTTAATTATGGCGTTTACTCCTGACTGTGATGGCAACACCTGCGTGAGCCACTTACACATTCGAACAGGTGAGGCGTGACGTATTTGTGACGTGTATCCACCACCTACCTCCACCCCTGGCTTCCCCTACTCCCATCCTTCCCTTTCCCTCCCTCCTCCTTCTCCCCCGCACTCTCTCCCCCCGCCCTCTTTCTCCCCCATACCTCCCCCCCCTCTCTCTCTCTCTCTCTCTCTCGGTGTACATGCGATGTGAAGCGTTGCACACATATGACTTGTCTACAATGGCGGATAACTCGAAAGTATATGCTAAGTATGGTCTGGTGTTTTATGCACACGACCCTGATTCCTGTTCCAGCGTAACTGGATGTTGCTTAAGTGCTGTATGAGGTTTTTGGGGGCAATTATACAACCATTGAAAGTTATACGAGTATATGAACCTCCTTCCCACAGGTTACGTTCAGCGTATGACGGAATGAAGCACGTAGCTGACGCTTGATCATTTATAGGAAATCGCGTAGGAGACGGAAAGGAATAAGGGTGGAATTGAAGCGGGAATTCATTGCAGAGTAAAAACGTGAAACGAAATAGGAGAAATATATGAATAATTTATTCTGATGTTAGGAAAAGACTGCCATACGATATGTGTCCATGTAGATATGTTAAAAAGTCTTAGCAAACAAAAATAGATAGCGAGTATATGATGGCTGGATTAATAATTTACGACTAGGAGAGAGAGAGAGAGAGAGAGAGAGAGAGAGAGAGAGAGAGAGAGAGAGAGAGAGAGAGAGAGAGAGAGAGAGAGAGAGAGAGAGAGAGAGAGAAGCAAACACACACACACACACACACACACACACACACACAACCCCGCACGCACGCATGTACCTCCTCCTCCTCCTCCTCCTCCTCCTCCTCCTCCTCCTCCTCCCTTCTTCCACCTCCTCCTCCTCCTCCTCCTCCTCCTCCTCCTCCTCTTCCTCCTCCTCCTCCTCCTCCTCCTCCTCCTACTCCTCCTCCTCCTCCTCCTCCTCCTCCTCCTCCTCCTCTTCCTCCTCCTCCTCCTCCTCCTCCTCTTCCTCCTCCTCCTCCTCCTCCTCCTCTTCCTCCTCCTCCTCCTTCTCCTCTTCCACTTCTCCTCCTCCTCCTCCTCCTCCTCCTCCTACTGTATATAGCTCCGTTATAAGGCCTCAAGAAGAGGAAGAAGATCTAGATACTACAATTCGGAAAAAGGTCATATGGGGTGTCGAGTAGGGGGTTCATGGGCTCAGTAAATTGCGTGGTGATAATTAGAGGGGGCGGGGCTCAATAATAATGGGGGAGGGGTAATGGGAGTAGGTGGAATTCGTAATTAGGTCATGTTCGGTGGCGAATACAGGGTAAATGGGCTCAGTAAATTGCGTGCTGATAATTAAAAAGGGCGGGGGTTAACGGTAACGGAGGGGGGGGGGGAATGGGAGTAGGTGGAATTCGTAATCAGGTCATGTTCGGTGGCGAATAAGGGGTAAATGGGCTCAGTAAATTGTGTGGTGATGATCAGAGGGGGCGGGGGGCTAGGGTAAGGGGGGGGGGCTATTGGGAGTAGGTGGAATTCGTAATTAGGTCATGTTCTGTATCAAATTAAGGGTAAATGGGCTCAGTAAATTGCGTGCTGATAATTAAAAGGGGCGGGGGCTAGCGGTTATGGGGATGGGAATTCGTATTTACCACGGCCTGATCACGTGCTAGACTCATAATATGTATTCACCAAGGCCTGATCATGTGCTAGACTCATAATTTGTATTCACCAAGGCCTGATCATGTGCTACACTCGTCATACGTAATCACCACGGCCTGATCATGTGCTACACTCGTGGTATGACTTAACCACGGCCTGATCATGTGCTCAACTCGTGATATGTCTTCACCACACCCCGATCATGTGCTACACTCGTGCTATGAGTTCTCCATGGCCAGATCATGTGCTACACTCGTGCTATGAGTTCACCACGGCCTGATCATGTGCTCAACTCGTGATATCTGTTCACCACGGCCTAATCATGTGCTAGACTCGTCATGTGTGTTTACCACGGCATCATCATGTGCTAGACTCGTCATATATATTCACAACGGCTCGATCATGTGCTACACTCGTAGGATGCGTTCACCACGGCATCATCATGTACTAGACTCGTGCTATGAGTTCACCACGGCCTGATCATGTGCTACACTCGTGCTATGAGTTAACCACGGCCTGATCATGTGCTAGACTCGTGATATATAGTCACCATGGCCCGATCATGTGCTAGACTCGTGGTATGAGATAACCACGGAATGATCATGTGCTGGACTCGTGGTAAGAGCTCACCACTCCCTCATCATGTGCTGGACTCGTGATATCTGTTCACCACTGCCCGATCGTGTGCTAGACTCGTGGTATGGATTCACCATGGCCTGATCATGTGCTAGACTCGTGATATGTATTCACCATGGCCCGATCATGTGCTGGACTCGTCATATGTGTTCACCACGGCCTGATCCTGTGCTGGACTCGTGATATGTATTCACCACGGCCTGATCCTGTGCTGGACTCGTGATATGTATTCACCACGGCCTGATCCTGTGCTGGACTCGTGATATGTATTCACCACGGCCTGATCCTGTGCTGGACTCGTTATATGGCTTCACCACGGCCCGATCATGTCCTGGATTCGTGATATGGATTCACCACGGCCTGATCATGTGCTGGACTCGTGGTATGGCTTCACCACGGCCTGATCATGTACTAGACTCGTGATATGGATTCACCATGGCCCGATCATGTGCTGGACTCGTGATATGTATTCACCACGGCTTCATCATGTGCTAGACTCGTGATATGGATTCACCATGGCCCGATCATATGCTGGACTTGTGATACGTGTTCACCACGGCCTCCTTCTTCTCTTCTTCCTCCTCCTCCTCCTCCTCCTCCATCTCTTCTTCCTTATCCTCCTCCTCATCCTCCTCCGCCTCCTCCTTCTTCTCTTCTTCCTCCTCCTCCTCCTTCTTCTTTTCTTCCTCCTCCTTCCTTTCTTCCTACTCCTCCTCCTCCTCTTCCTTCTCCTCCTCCTCCTCTTCCTCTTCCTCCTCCTCTTATTCCCTCTCTTCCTCTTCCTCCTCTTCCTCCTCCTCTTCCTCCTCCTCCTCCTCCTCCTTCCTCCCCTCATTCCTACTACTTCTTCCTTTTCTTCCTCCTCTTCCTCTTCCTCCTCCTCCTTTTCCTCCTCCTCTTCCTCTTCTCCATCCACTTCCTCCTCTTCCTCCTCTTCCTCCTCCTCCTCATACTCCTCTTCAACATCTTCCTCCTCCTCCTCCTCCTCCTCCTCCTCCTCCTCCTCTTCCTTCTCTTCTTCCTCCTCCTCCTCCTCCTCCTCCTCCTCCTCCTCCTTCTCTTAATCCTCCTCCTCCTCTCCTCCTCCTTCTTCTGCTCCTCCTTCTCTTCTTCCTCCTCCTCTTCTTCCTCCTCTTCCTCCTCCTCATCCTCCTCTTCCTCCTCCTCTTCCTCCTCCTCTTCCTCTTCTTCAACTACTTTCTCTTCCTCCTCCTCCTCCTCCTCCTCTTCCTCCTCTTCCTCTTCCTCCTCATCCTTCTCCTCTTCCTCCTCTTCCTAACAGGGGTGTAGTGACTCCCGCCCGGCGGGAGTCACTACACCCCTTTTAGGGCAGCCAAAATGTGTGCTCTCGGCCGGCCGGCCAAACCCAGCGTTTAGAAAATTGTCCTTTTTTTTGTCGTTTTTCTGTGAAGCGTAACTCCTGAAGTATACGTCCTATAGTAAATTTGAAAGTTGTGTCTTGTAGCTAATGATGTGTTCTTTCAGATAGTGTTATGGAGGTAAGTTGTTAAAAGTTAATGTTTTTTGAAGAAATCGTTTTTTTTTTTTTTTTTAATTGTGATGTTTAAAATTTGTGTATGAAGTTTCTGTCTGTTGCGCTAATTAGGTGATTGTTTTCCGCTTCTTTTGTTATAGAAGAGTTTTCTTTGTATTTTTGTTCCTTGTCTGTGAAAATGCGAGTTTATTGGTTGCGCGATTTTTTGTTTTGACTTCAACTCACGATATCTCGGTAAAGTGTTGAAGTAAGTATTTTTTATTTTATTTTTCCTTGAAAGAGCTTTTAATTTTGCGTGTAATGCAGTTGGTTTTATTTTTGTGAAGCGCTCCCAAGCTTCGTAATGTCATTTTGAAAAAAAAACTTTTTAGCGCGTTTCGCTCGTGACCATTGATCTCGGCCTAAACGCGAGATTGAAGGTGGTGGGTGGGCGTGTGCTCTGTGTCGGGTAACGGTCTTTGCACCTATAAGCTCTCCGCGCGCGGCTGGCCGGGGGCTCTAATGTGGCGGGTGGGACGGACCCTAAGAGATAGGTCCCTACTATGCATTTCAGCGGCAGACAAACGGTGTTTTTTGCAGATATCTCCTAAACTAATCGTTGGATGAGTATGATATTTCAGCACACTACCTTGAACATCCGTTCGTAATTTTTGGTTAACATACCATATTGCTATATGTGTTATGTGAGGAGTTTACTGAGTGATATTACGCCTAATCCAGTCATCATATCAAAGGTGTTACACAGAATCGGACGAGTGTGGGGTACTCGTCTAACCCCTCCACCACCACCACCACCACCCTGAAGAACCCCCAGACCACTCCTTCTCTACCCCAGTATCACATGACCCTCTTCCCCCCCTACTCCACCATCAGCCTTCCACCTGTGATTTTTTTTCCCTATTGTAATTACATACGTATAGGTATAATAGTTACATACGTCAGTATGTACATACATATCATACATTAATAATATTATCTAATACATTGCTGGTATATGTGGACATGAAAACCAGACTGGGTCAAACGACCGTTAAAGCAATAGCTAATTCCGCTGTTAATGGCCGTATAGCTTGATAATAAGCAACGTATCTAACCCGTATCTCCTCCCTCTATCCGAGGTCTGAGGTGCAACCCTCGACAAACCGAGGCTATGACAGGGCCACAGGCTATATATCATTCAGTACCGAGGCGCACCCATTAGCAGTAATGTTGTCACGTTGCCCCCGTGGATGCAGGACAGCGTATGTTCTTCGTCTTGCCACGTTGTACAAAAGGGAAAGGACCCTTGGTAGAACTTATATAAGTTTGAATAGGTGAGTAGATGATTTTGGCTATGTTTGTTACTTACATTATTGTATTTATATACATGTTTTATATAATAGTATGACAGACTGTATTATGTAAGAATATCGTATTATAGAATCGGGTGAGAAGAAATGCATACCATAACAACATGGATCTTTATGCTTACAGGCCTTACGAGCGAGTTGCTTACACTGTGGGCATGAGTGTGTCAAGAGTGAGGGGCATTGTCAACGACACCACCACATCCTCTCCCACACCGCCACTACCATCTACACCGGCTGTTTTTGACAACTTTACTGTCGGTGCAATACGCCGCCATATCCACAAGAAGTTTTCTGAAAAACAACATTTTACACTCCGCGTCATATCGGCGGATCTGAAAACAGCTGGTATCATCCCGGAGGATACCTCTGAGACAACTGTTTGGCGGATCATCCACACCATGGGATTCCAGTACAGGCTGTCACAGCGAAAAATGTATGTGAGGAGGGAATCGCTGGACGTGGTGTGTCGTCGGATTGGCGCTCTCCGCTCTCTACAGCGCCACCGAGAGGAGGGGAGGAAGGTGGTGTATGTGGATGAGACGTGGTTTACCACCAGAATGGGTCACAATAGGGAGTGGGTAGATACCACACAGGCTCCAAGCAACACTGCCTACAGTCGTCAGGTACCACCCGGTGAAGGGGAGAGATTTGTGGTGGTCGCAGCTGGCACTGACGAAGGCTTTGTTGAAGGCTCGTACCTGTGCTACCCAGCCAAGAGCAACCAGGGCGATTATCATGGAGAAATGAACGGCGAACTGTTCCTGCGATGGTTAACAACGCAGCTCCTTCCATCTCTGCCAGAGCCATCGGTACTGGTGCTTGACAATGCACCATATCACAGCCAGCTGACGGAGGAGAGTCGATGCCCTACCACAGCCACCAGGAAGGCAGACCTCACCAAGTGGCTGGAGCACCGCAACATTTCCATTCCACCTGCTGCCACTCGCCCTGAGCTGTTGCTCCTCTGCCAGAAAAACCGTCCACAGACTCAGTATAAGGTCGACAACACCATCCGTATGTGGGGCCACGAGGTCATACGGTTACCACCTGGCCACCCCGAGCTCAACGCCATAGAGCAAGTATGGGGAGACATGAAGCGTTATGTGCGCTCCAAACTCCAGCGGTTTACCAGGACGGATCTACTGGCTAGACTGGAAGAAGCCAGACAGTTGGTGAACAAGGACATGTGGGCGGGAGCTGTGCAGCACTCTAGAAAATTTGAAACATCATACTGGAAGACTGATAACATACACGAAGGAGTCGAACCCATTATTATTCACATCGGCAGTGATGATGAGGATGATGAGGTTTTTTTGCATAGTGATTGTGAATAAATCATGTTCTGTCATAGTTGTGCATATTTTTATTCCTCTCTCTCTCTCTCTCTCTCTCTCTCTCTCTCTCTCTCTCTCTCTCTCTCTCTCTCTCTCTCTCTCTCTCTCTCTCTGACTTTTACGCATTATACACATATGTATAGATTAAGAAAAATATATGCAGTTTATAATTTTTTGATAACATGAATATACAACAAACAAGTCAACAAAATAATATTATATATAAACTGGACCACTTTTTATGATCAATAGGCAGACAGTACGCAATAAGAGTATCAACTTTTCCTAACAGTAGAAGGTCCAAGTCACAGGTAATTCCAGCACATCATGTTCACGTGGTTGACCATAACGACTGCAAACATGGCTCTTCTATATACTACACGTAAACGTGCTGTTGTACAGTAATTATCAACGTGAACCACTTCTTGCCTTCATGAAATTGTACCATACTCTTAGGAAATAATCATATCTATACATACACACTTACAGAACATTATAATGTATAAATACAGTAGTGGGAGAAGTAGGGAGGGGCACAGGAGTGAGGGAGGCGAGAAGCAAGGAAGAGGAGGGATAAAGAGGCGGGGGGACTTCGAGACGTGGGAGACGTAGTAGTGGTTAGGAATGGTTTGGGTGGGTGTGTGGGGGGGGCACACTTTCATTCGAATGCGTGAACATGACTCGTCGGCTTTGTGTTATTTTTCACGAGTAAACTCCTCACATAACATATATAGCAATGTGGTATGTTTACCAAAAATTACGAACGGATGTTCAAGGTAGTGTGTTGAAATATCATACTCATCCAACGATTCGTTTAGGAGATATCTGCAAAAAACACCGTTTGTCCACCGCTGAAATGCATAGTAGTTGTTGTGCTCCCGGCCGGCCGAGCATTTTTCTAAACGCTGGGTTTGGACGGCCGGCCGGGAGTACATATTTTGGCTACCCTAAATGGATTGTTGTGACGCCCGCCCGGGGGGTGTCACTACTCTTATTCCCCCTCTCCCACTTCCTCCTCTTCCTCCTCCTCTTCCTCCTCCTCCTCCTCCTTCTCTTCCTCCTCCTCCTCCTCTTTCTCCCCCTCCTCCTCTTCCTAATCCTCCTCCTCCTCCTCCTCTTCCTCCTCTTCTTACTCCTCCTCCTCTTCTTCCCCCTCCTTCTCCTCCTCTTCCTCCTCCTCCTCTTCCTCCTCCTCCTCCTCCTCCTCCTCTCCTCCTAATCCTCCTCTTCCTCCTCCTCCTCCTCCTCCTCCTCCTCCTCTTCTTCCTCCTTCTCCTCTTCCTCCTCCTCCTCTTCCTCCTTCCTCCTCCTCTTTCTCCTCCTCCTCTCTTCTCTTCCTCCTCTACTTCTTCCTCCTCCTCCTCCTCCTCCTCCTCATCCTCCTCCTCCTACTCCTCCTCCTCCTCCTCCTCCTCCTCCTCCTCTTCCTCCTCCTCCTCTTCCTCCTCCACCTCGTCCTCCTCCTCCTCCTCCTCTTCCTCCTCCTCCTCCTCCTCCTCTTCCTCCTCCTTCTCCTCTTCCTCCTCTTCCTCCTCTTCCTCCTCCTCCTCCTCCTCCTCATTCTACTCTTCCTCCTCCTCCTCCTACTTCTACTCATCTTCCTCTTACTCCTCTTCTTCCTCCTCCTCCTCCTCCTCGCCCGCCTACGCCTTCTTCTCTTCCTCCTCCGCCTCCTCCTCTTTCTGTTCTTCCTCCTCCTACTTTTCGTCCTCCTCCTCCTCCTCCTCCTCCTATTCCTTCTCCTCCTCCTCCTCCTCTTCCTCTTCCTCCTCCTCTTATTCCCTTTCTTCCTCTTCCTCCTCTTCCTCCTTCTCTTCCTCCTCCTCCTCCTAATCCTCCTCCTCCTCCTCCTCCTCCTCCTCCTCCTCCTCCTCCTCTTCGTCCTCCTTCTTCCTCCTTCCTCCCCTCATTCCAATTACTTCTTCCTTCTCTTCCTCCTCTTCCTCTTCCTCCTCCTCCTTTTCCTCCTCCTCTTCCTCTTCTCCATCCACTTCCTCCTCTTCCTCCTCCTCTTCCTCCTCCTCTTCCTCTTCTTCAACTACTTCCTCTTCCTCCTCCTCCTCCTCCTCCTCCTCCTCACCTCAGGGAACTAGACGTCCCTGCCCTGCATAGTCTCAGGTCACCCTTGGACAAGGTGTAATACCTGATCTGTCTCCCGTGCCAGGGTCACGGTGAAGCCTCTGGGCAGCAGCAGTGGAGGATTAGACTGCAGGCAGAGGATCTCTTTATGAGACAATGGCTGGAGTTGCAGGGTCCTAGTCAGCTGGACCGTGCCTAATTATTTAGGCCTGCGGTGTAGAGGAGTGTGGCGACTTCCACAATAAAAAAAGCCTCCCTGGGAACCAGTTGTCGGCCCCTCCCCTCTATCGACGGTACTCCCATCCCTATTCTGCATAACAGCTGGTTCTTGTTTTCTCCTGAAAGAGATGTCTTCCGTGGGCCATTTGAGGTTGTACCTCCCGGCTTCTAGGTGGAGTTTCTGAGGGTTTCTCTTATACTCAAGGAATATTTCAGCTTTTTGGTCTCTCAGGAAGGGCGTCTGATACTCTCTAGAGTTGGTGGAGAACACCTGGTGACAGGTGCCACTGGCCAGGCCTTGAAAGGGTCGCAGAGTTGGGTTAGACGTCTCGGAAAGTGGGAACGAATTGCTGGTTCCTCTCCTCCCTTGCCAGCTCTGCTCTGTGTGACTACGCCGGCCCCGTGCTATGGGACAAAACTTCGAGGACAATAGCTGAAAAGCGCCGGGTTGTGAAAGTCTCTCTCGTGACCGAGGCTCAGGACAAGCGATTGGTCTTTGAGGCGTTTTCAAGACCCTGTGGGGGCGAATTCCCAGTGTTGGAGGCATCTAACACAGCAGTATCTAATTTCCATGCACAATTTTTATTCAATTCAATTTATGGTCACAATTTAACTTATTTCGGAAGCGCTTTTAATATTTGCCAAAACTGTTAACTCGCTTAAATTTCTAACAATGCCTTCGATCCTTAAGTGTGACGTCTGTCCCGGACGTTTTGCAGCTCAGTTCTTCCAGCTGAGTAAAACTTGCCGCCTCTGCGTTCAAAGATTACATCTTCAGAAGGCTGTGACTGGTCTTTGAGGCGTTTTCAAGACCCTGTGGGAGCGAATTCCCAGTGTTTGAGGCATCTAACACAGCAGTATCTAATTTCCATGCACAATTTTTATTCAATTCAATTTATGGTCACAATTTAAGTTATTTCGAAAGCGCTTATAATATTTGCCCAAACTGTTCACTCGCTTAAATTTATAACAATGCCTTCGAACCTTAAGTGTGACGTCTGTCCCGGACGTTTTGCAGCTCAGTTCTTCCAGCTGAGTAAAACGTGCCGCCTCTGCGTTCAAAGATTACATCTTCAGAAGGCTGTGACTGAATGGAAAGTAAAGCACAATGATCTTGAAAAGAAATTTGTAGCCCTTCAGGAATTTGTTTTAACTAATGTGGCAGTGACTCCACCATCGATGGTGGAGAGGCCCTCCACCGAGACTGTGCCCTCTCCAGACGACCCTCCTGCTTCACGGGAGGACGTGTTACCTGCCTCACAGGTTGACTCCCAGCCTGCCTCACAGGCTAACCTCCAGCCTGCCTCACAGGCTAACCCCCGGCCTGCCTCACAGAACAACCGCCAGCCTGCCTCACAGGCTGACCCCCAGCCTGCTTCACAGGCTAACTCCCAGCCTGCCTCACAGGACAACTCCCAGCCTGCCCCACTTAACGCTTCTCTTCCTGCTTCACAGGATGTCGGGTTCCAACCTGTAAGGATTGGAGCCAAACCGAAGCAGGCAACCAAGGATTTACTGACCCCCACTACCTTCAATAGGTTCCAGGTGCTGGCAGACACCATGGAGGATGAGTTCGAGACTCGCCTAGTTGGGGACTCTATGATGCGTGACCAGCTGGCTGAGTTCTGTGGTCGTTCATTAATGACTGAGTGCCTGAAGTGTCTGTTTTGGCTCTGGGGTGCCGTACATAACCTATTCCCAAAGGTTAAAAAGGAGGTCAATCAGGCTTTCACGAGTGTTTTCCAGGTTCAAGGTACAGAGGAAGGGTCAAACTGCATCCAATCTCACTAATATACCCATGCAAGTGACCCAGACTCCTAGGAAATCACATCAACACAAAACAAATTACTACAGAATCATACCCAACACACCGAATTCATCCAAAATCACACCCAACACACTCAATTGCTCCAGTGCTAACAACTGCAATATAAATGAGTGATTTTTTTTCTTCTATTTTTCTCTCTATCTTTTGCCGTTTCTGTGTGTGTGTGTGTGTGTGTGTGTGTGTGTGTGTGTGTGTGTGTGTGTGTGTGTGTGTGTGTGTGTGTGTGTGTGTGTGTGTAAGGTTAGATTAGGTTAGGTTAGGTTAGGTAAGGTTTGGTAAGGTTAGATTAGGTTAGGTAGGGGTAGATTAGGTTTGTTAAGGTTTTGCAAGGTCATATTAGGTTAGGTAAGGTTGGATTAGGTTAGGTAAGGTTAGATTAGGTTAGATAAGGTTCGATAAGGTTTGGTAAGGTTAGATTAGGTTATGCAAGGTTAGATTAGGTTAGATTAGGTTAGGTAAGGTTAGATTAGGTTAGGTAAGGTTAGATTAGGTTTGGTAAGGTTAGATTAGGTTAGGTAGGGTTAGATTAGGTTTGGTAAGGTTAGATTAGGTTTGGTAAGGTTAGATAAGGTTTGGTAAGGTTACATTAGGTTAGGTAAAGTTAGATTAGGTTAGATAAGGTTAGATTAGGTTAGGTAAGGTTAGATTAGGTTAGGTAAGGTTAGATTAGGTTAGGTAAGGTTAGATTAGGTTAGGTAAGGTTAGATGAGGTTTGCTAAGGTTAGATTAGGTTAGGTAGGGTTAGATTAGGTTTGGTAAGGTTAGATAAGGTTTGGTAATCCAAATCACCATTCTGCAGGGAGTTGCCGGAGCCAGTGATGCCGTCGGACATAACAATAATAATAATAATAATAATAATAATAATAATAATAATAATAATAATAATAAAAATGACCGTTCTGCAGGGAGTTGCCGGAGCCAGTGTTGACGTCGGACATAATGCCACACTTTGAGGACGTAGCGATCATTCCTAACCCCGGGGAGCGCGCCGAGGCCATGCGCCAGCTGATCAACCGCCTGCCAACCGCCAACCGCCTGCTGCTACAATACATGTTCAAGCATATGGGACACATCATTGCAAGGGTAACTAGGGATTTTCTTTATGGTACTTATTTATTTGCTTTCATATTTACTTATTTTTGGTTTTTGTTTTGTTTCTCTCTCTCTCTCTCTCTCTCTCTCTCTCTCTCTCTCTCTCTCTCTCTCTCTCTCTCTCTCTCTCTCTCTCTCTCTCTCTCTCTCTCTCTCTCTCTCTCTCTCTCTCTCTCTCTCTCTCTCTCTCTCTCTCTCTCTCTCTCTCTCTCTCTCTCTCTCTCTCTCTCTCTCTCTCTCTCTCTCTCTCTCTCATTTTTCACCACCACCACCATGTCTCTGACCCTTTAACACCATCCTTACCCCCCTCCTCCTCCTCCTCCTCCTCCTCCTCCTCTTCTTCCAAACCACCACCACCATCACCACCAAATCTCAACTCCATCACCCTTTCATCACCACTTTATCACCACTCAACACCAGTCGGTGGCGCCGTTTCAGGAGGTACTTTAGAGAGAAATCGAGTGCGTGAGTGCGTGCGTGCGTTCCGTGACCCCGGCCTTGTCCACGGTCCCTGTAAATACCTGTATATAACCTGTTCACCTAAGACAGACAACCCCTGGGGGCTCCCCTGTGGTCGGCCCCTCTCCCCCTGCCGTGGCCATCTCCAGGGGCATTGAATTCTTTGTTAGTTTTGTACCCGTATCTCGTGACCTCCAGTGCCCCGCGTGGTGGCTTCGGCGGGGCGGTAACGGGGCGCGGCGAGGCGGGGCGGGGAGGGGTGACCCAAGACCCATATTCGTAACGTCTTGGGAAACGTATAGTGAACCCCCGAGACACTTAAGAATGCCCACCCTCCCTCCCCCGCCCCCAAGAGCAGCCCCCCGGCGTCAGGAAGGCTGGCAGCGAGCGGAGCGCTTTGTTGAGTTTCGTGGTTACCTCTTAGAAAAGAATCATTTGTTTTGTACATGTTGATGCCGATAACTCCTGATAAGACCCCACGCTCCAAGTTACTGTAGCGGGAGGGAAGGCAGACTCAAGCCAGAATTTATAAACGTCTCGGGGCCTCAGATCGCTTGCTGGAAAAGACTACAGTAGAAGTTGCTCTGGGATTTTCATGGACTGTTTTGTGACCCTGGTGATAGCTTGACACAACCCCTACGCCTTCAACGGTAAAGTCACCCAAGAAAACCCGGTCAATCTTCCCTGTGCCTGTTGGAAAAGCCTCTCGTGGAAGGTGCTCTGGGCTTTTCATGGACTGTTTTGTGACCCCGGTGATAGCTTGACATGAAAAATTACCCTATATTTAACCATCATTTTCTCAGATTAAAACTAGCTCTAACTCACTCTACCATACACTAAAATGTAAGCCAACAATTCCTCTCTCTAATCCACTAGCCCCAGACTCTCTACCCTCCCTCACTTTAGAGCTATCTCACTTTTTCTCAGACAGTGTCACTCACCCACTGATTTTAGACCTATTTAGCCTATCTCTAACCCTCATTTTCTCACATTATTAACACGAACTCTGTACCTTGAACGGGAAACAACCCCCCCTTGAAAACCCGGTTAATCTCCTCCGTGGCCTTGAAAAACAGTCGTAATTGAAGCCCGAGACGTTTAGGAATGCGACCCTCAGAGCAGTGTCACCGTGGAGGTAGAATTGGTGGAGGTGACATCAGCCCAATTAAGTGAATCCGCCCGAGCTGTCATTTTTACGGCCAGGTGTCAGGTCTCAAGTCAGGCTCGCCCACCCCCATCTTTTGGCCGTAAATTTGACAGTTCGTCGGCTTCACCTCAAGGAAGGGGGTTAGCGGGCCCGCCAATCCTACCTCCATGGTGTGAGGTTATCAGCGGCGTCAGCACATCGTTCATTCTTACATATTCCTGCCGAGATGTTTTAGCGTCACCAGCGGCACATCTCTCCTCGGCCAAGGCAATAACGATTCCTCATAATAAGCTTTTCTATAGTAACTTGTACATAGCGAGACAGCCTCACCCTCCCCTCAGCGTTCAGACCCGGGGCGACACCTCGACAACCCGCCACTCAACCACCACACAGCCGCGCTCAGCCACAACCCAGCAACCACAGCCACGGAGAGTGTTTGGAGAGTTCTTGGGTGAGTTTGAGGTGCTTTGAAGGGTCAGCGCGCCCCTGGATGAGGTGGTGGTGCGCTGAGCGGGGCTGTGTTGCGGGGGCTGGCGGCGGAGGCTGCGACCACAGTACGCCCCGGGCCACGTCACACACACACACACACACACACACACACACACACACACACACACACACACACACACACACACACAGCCGTAAGTTCACTAATGTACTCTTATCTTGTAGAGAGTAAACAACAACAACAACAACCATTTTCAACCTAATTTCTTAGATGTGTAATAATTTTATAAAAAATCTGCACAGTGAATTTGTTCCCGTGTGTGTGTGTCTGTGTGTGTGTTCATCTCTCACCCATATCACCACACAAAAGGTATGTCCACGTATCTATATAATCTATGTAAACCCCTTGATATATACATTCACTCAGTCACTATAGGCCATAATGCATATAAACACCCCTATCAGTAACCACCTAACTACCATCAGCCTCGACACTTGTTAACTACCCCGCCGTGTTACGTGATGAACAGCATCTTGTCAGCCGTCCCAGCCTCTCGTCACCCTATCCCCGCTGGACTCTGGGTAAAGACGTGACCAACCCCCAGCCTCCAGCCTCTTGTCACACCTCCTAGCCTTTCCCCGCTGGACATTGCTTCGAGACGTGATGAACAACAACAGCCTCCAGCATTTGCCACACCTCCGAGCCTCTCTCCTCGTCATTTGCTCGGTTGACCCTGGACGAGGAGGACGTGAGGAAGAGGAGGTGAAGATGAAGACGAGGAATGAGTGGTGAGTGTTGGCTTATACTTATAATAGTGTTGGTATCAGTAGAAGTAGTAGTAGTATGTCAGACTTCTCTACGATTTGTTATGTAATATGCTATAATTACTACTACTACTACTACTACTACTGTTTAATGTGTTGTGATAATTATAAGTGGTGATTTTGGTGTTGAAAGAGAAGACAGGGAGGTGGGGGAGGGGGGGGGTAGATGCTTATTATATGGTGGTGGTGGTGGTGATGAACTAGAACATGTGGTGATGAGATTGGTGTGTGGATAGGTAGGTGGTGGTGTTTGGTGTTGACTGGTGATATAACAAGCCAAGTGGTGGTGGTGGTGGAGGTGGTGATGGGTGGTGGTGATGAGATTGGTATTGACGGTGATGAGATTTGAACTAGAACATGTGGTGATGGTGGTGGTGGTGATGGTGGTGGTGGTGATATCTACTATACATATCAGACCTATGACATGCCGTTTTTCGCAAATATCTTTCACACGAAGACTCGGATCAGCATGGGACTTTGGCACAGATTGTTTCACACACTCCGCTAATTTTTGACGCTATTGTGCAATGCCAGATGCGGTTAATTATGGCGTTTACTCCTGACTGTGATGGCAACACCTGCGTGAGCCACTTACACATTCGAACAGGTGAGGCGTGACGTATTTGTGACGTGTATCCACCACCTACCTCCACCCCTGGCTTCCCCTACTCCCATCCTTCCCTTTCCCTCCCTCCTCCATCTCCCCCGCACTCTCTCCCCCCGCCCTCTCTCTCCCCCCCCCCCCCCCCCCCCCCCTCTCTCTCTCTCTCTCTCTCTCTCTCTCTCTCTCTCTCTCTCTCTCTCTCTCTCTCTCTCTCTCTCTCTCTCTCTCTCTCTCTCTCTCTCTCTCTCTCTCGGTGTACATGCGATGTGAAGCGTTACGTATGACTTGTCAATAATGGCGGATAACTCGAAAGTATATGCTAAGTATGGTCTGGTGTTTTATGCACACGACCCTGATTCCTGTTCCAGCGTAACTGGATGTTGCTTAAGTGCTGTATGAGGTTTTTTGGGCAATTATACAACCATTGAAAGTTATACGAGTATATGAACCTCCTTCCCACAGGTTACGTTCAGCGTATGACGGAATGAAGCACGTAGCTGACGCTTGATCATTTATAGGAAATCGCGTAGGAGACGGAAAGGAATAAGGGTGGAATTGAAGCGGGAATTCATTGCAGAGTAAAAACGTGAAACGAAATAGGAGAAATATATGAATAATTTATTCTGATGTTAGGAAAAGACTGCCATACGATATGTGTCCATGTAGATATGTTAAAAAGTCTTAGCAAACAAAAATAGATAGCGAGTATATGATGGCTGGATTAATAATTTACGACGAGGAGAGAGAGAGAGAGAGAGAGAGAGAGAGAGAGAGAGAGAGAGAGAGAGAGAGAGAGAGAGAGAGAGAGATTAGCTAAAACACACACACACACACACACACACACACACACACACACACACACAACCCCGCACGCACGCATGTACCTCCTCCTCCTCCTCCTCTTACTCCTACTACTCTTCCTCCACCACCTCCTCCTCCTCCTCCTCCTCCTCTTCCTCCTCTTCTTACTCCTCTTCTTCTTACTCCTCCTCTTCTTACTACTTCGAGGACAATAGCTGAAAAGCGCCGGGTTGTGAAAGTCTCTCTCGTGACCGATGCTCAGGACAAGCGATTGGTCTTTGAGGCGTTTTCAAGACCCTGTGGGAGCGAACTCCCAGTGTTGGAGGCATCTAACACAGCAGTATCTATTTTCCATGCACAATTTTTATACAATTCAATTTATGGTCACAATTTAAGTTATTTCGAAAGCGCTTTTAATATTTGTCCAAACTGTTAACTCGCTTAAATTTCTAACAATGCCTTCGAACCTTAAGTGTGACGTCTGTCCAGGACGTTTTGCAGCTCAGTTCTTCCAGTTGAGTAAAACTTGCCGCCTCTGCGTTCAAAGATTACATCTTCAGAAGGCTGTGAGTGAATGGAAAGTCAAGCACAATGATCTTGAAAAGAAATTTGTAGCCCTTCAGGAATTTGTTTTAACTAATGTGGCAGTGACTCCACCATCGATGGTGGAGAGGCCCTCCACTGAGATTGTGCCCTCTCCAGACGACCCTCCTGCTTCACGGGAGGACGTGTTACCTGCCTCACAGGTTGACTCCCAGCCTGCCCCACAGGATAACCCCCAGCCTGCCTCACAGGCTAACCCCCAGCCCGCCTCACAGGCTAACCCCCAGCCCGCCTCACAGGCTAACCACCGGCCTGCCTCACAGAACAACCGCCAGCCTGCCTCACAGGCTGACCCCCAGCCTGCCTCACAGGCTAACCCGCAGCCTGCTTCACAGGCTAACTCCCAACCTGACTCACAGGACAACTTCCAGCTTGCCCCACTTAACGCTTCTCTTCCTGCTTCACAGGATGTCGGGTTCCAACCTGTAAGGAATGGAGCCAAACCGAAGCAGGCAACCAAGGATTTACTGACCCCCACTACCTTCAATAGGTTCCAGGTGCTGGCAGACACCATGGAGGATGAGTTCGAGACTCGCCTAGTTGGGGACTCCATGGTGCGTGGCCAGCTGGTTGAGTTCTGTGGTCGTTCATCAAACGGCCGCAGAAAACGTTACTGCTATCCAGGTGCCAGACTGGACGACATCACCGCAGCGTGCGATGATGTCACGAGAAATGCCGACCGAAACACCCTCTTTGTCATTCACGCGGGGACAAATGACGTAAAGACAACCCTTTCTGAGGAACTGCTTGAGAAATACCGCCGCATGATCAAGCAGTATAAATGTAAAACGGATGCCGGTAACATCATAATTTCAGGAATCCTCCCGAGGGTCGGTGCCGAATCTAGCTTTTACAGTAAGGCCTTCAGCACAAACAACAGACTTCAGTCCCTTTGCTCACAAGAAAACGTCCAGTTCGCTAACTTGTGGAACAATTTTTACTACGATTTAGACTTGTTCCTTCCTGATGGCATTCACTTAAACCCTGTTGGAGCAGCCCGTTTCGGGAGGCTGCTCTGTGACCAAGTGGCTCTTCGAAAGCCAAAAAACGCGGAGGCGAGAACACCAGCAGCTCCACCGTAAGGGTGCACTCAACCCGCAAAACTCCCGACTCGAATCACATTAAAGCTTGCTATGTAAACGCTCGTAGCCTACGTAACAAATTTGAAGACTTAGAAGTCCTCGCAGCTACAAATCATTATCACATCATCGGAGTCACAGAATCTTGGATAGACACTTCAAATAGAGATTTCATTGCGGAATATAGATTACCAGGTTATACCATTTTTAGTCATGAAAGAGAAAACAGACAGGGTGGAGGCGTTATCTTTTATATCCACAACTCTCTCCATCCAGTATCCGTGAAAACAAATATTATAACCAATGTAGACACGGTCTTCATTGAAATTAAAAATAAATCTCGTAAAATAGTAATTGGACTTATCTACAGACCGCCAAGGCAGACTCTTGATATCGACCACGCATTAAGTGAATTATTATTAGAAACAAGTAGCAGTTGCGAGGCAGTAATTGTTGGGGACTTTAACTTGCCAGTGAAAAGATGGGGTGAACCGTTGAACTGTCATACAGGGCTCGACCTGTACACAAATTTACTAGAAAGTGATTTACATCAACACGTTCAAGAACCGACTCGGGAAAATAATATACTTGACCTTATCTTTTCAACGACAGCTGATCTAGTTAACGAAGTAAATGTTGCTCAGTTTTAGTTCTAGCGATCACCGAACAATCACATTCAGCATCAATATGAAAGAAAGTAAAGTAACTCCTAGTAAAGAAAAGGTGCCTGATTATCAGAGAGCGATTTTCGTAAGACTCCGATCAATTCTAAATAATTATGACTGGACTGAAATCACGGCGGAAACAGATATTGATAAATCTTGGGGGGCCTTCACCACAATATTGAACAATGCCATAAGCATATGCATACCCTATCGTAACAGACGTTCAGCTTCTAAGAAGAAACCCAAATGGTGGAATAACGAAATTCAAAATAGCCTATCTCTTAAAAAACGCGTATACAGTAGGTACATACCATCTCAGAGCGAGGCTGACAAACTAGAGTTGGACAGAATTCGCCGCGAAACCAAGAAATTAATAAAACGAAGCAAGAAAAATCTTGAAGAATATATAGCGGAAACAAGTAAATCTAATCCTAAAGAATTTTTCAGCTATTTAAATAATAAAAAGTCACTCACTTGTGGTATCGGACCGCTTGCTAATGAAAATGGTAACCACACGAACGATGAAAATGAAATGGCTACAATCCTAAATAACTTTTTCGCATCCGTATTTACCGACGAAGATTGTTTATCACCTCAACCGCCGGAGGTTAGAAGGACCGAAAAGATGTTAAGTGGCGTGCTCATCGTAGAAAGTGATATTTTACGCACAATTGAAAAGATTAAAGTAAGCAAAGCTCCTGGTCCAGACAAAATTACCCCTAGGGTCTTAAAAGAAATCAAACATCAAATTTGTAAACCGCTCTCCATCATATTCAATAAATCTTTAACAGCTGGAAAAGTTCCGTCGGATTGGAAACTTGCAAATGTCAAACCAATTTTCAAAAAGGGGGACAAGTCTCATCCAGGAAACTATCGACCAATTAGCCTGACATCTATTGTTTGTAAGTTAATGGAGACTATCATTCGCGACAATATGGTGAAATTCTTCAAAGAAAATAATATAATAAATAATTCGCAACATGGCTTCCGTAGTAAACGTTCGTGTTTGACTAACTTACTTGATTTTTTTCACTATATTTTTGAGGTGTTCGATGAAAGCAGATCAGTAGATATCATATATCTGGATTTTCAAAAGGCATTTGATAAGGTCCCCCACCAACGATTGCTCAGCAAACAACTGGCGCACGGTATCTCGGGTAACATTCACAATTGGCTTGCGGACTGGCTCTCTGAGCGGAAACAGAGAGTAGTTCTAAACGGTGTTACATCTAACTGGCTCGATGTCAAAAGCGGCGTACCTCAAGGATCAGTGCTTGGCCCCATGCTCTTTTTAATTTATGTTAATGATATCGATGATGGACTCATTTGCAAAGTATCAAAATTTGCTGATGACACAAAAATTGCAAGTAAAGTAACTGCGATACTCGACGAAGAAGCTTTACAATCAGATATAGATCGACTTGCACGTTGGGCCAATCAATGGCAAATGAAATTTAACGTTGACAAATGTAAAGTGTTGCACATCGGAAAAAATAACAATCGCGTTCGGTACGTAATGAATGGCCAACAACTTTCTGCAGTAAGTAAAGAAAAGGATCTTGGAATCACTATATCAAGCGATTTAAAGCCCGGTCAGCATTGTTCAGAGGTAGTTAAAACTGCAAACAAATTGGTTGGCTTCATCGGACGAGTCTTTAATAATAAATCGGAAAAAGTAATATTAAAACTGTATAATTCGTTGGTTCGACCCCGTCTCCCTACTACAGAAAAGACATAGAAAAGTTGGAACGGGTCCAACGAAGAGTAACAAAGATGATTCCTAGGTTGAGAAATTTGTCATATGAACAAAGGCTTAAAGAAGTAAATTTATTCAGCCTATCAAAACGAAGAATGCGAGGCGATCTAATAGAAGTGTTTAAAATGTTCAAAGGATTCAGTGATATTAATGCGGAAGATTACTTAACAATTGATCGATCAAATAGAACAAGAAGAAATCACAATTTGAAGATAAGTGGTAAAAGATTCTCGTCGCACGAAGCTAAACACTTCTTCTTCAATCGAGTTGTTAATGTTTGGAGCTCTCTACCTTGTGATGTCGTTGATAATACAACAGTTACGGCCTTCAAGAATAGATTAGACAAGTGTTTTGAATCCAACCAGCAACTAAGATATTACTCATTGTCGTAATAACGTTAAGTTCTTTCGAATACTGGTGTCCTTGTCCGCTTTTATCGCCCGGTTAGTGGTAGCAGTAATGGTAGTTCTTTCCTCTTTCCTACATAAATTCCATGCATTTTTTCATGCTGCATGGTTCTTTTTCCTTTCCTGCCAGCTTTGGCTGGAGGGATGGGGGGGTGGGGAGGAGCCTTCGCCTTTGCTGTCCTTCATCTTCCACCTTTGATTAGATAGTTAGTGTAGCTTGTCACAAACAACCTCGTAAGGACCAGCAGGTCTGCTGTTGTTTGTTCTTCCTTTGTGTTCCTTTGTGTGTTCCTCTTCCTCCTCTTCTTACTCCTCCTCCTCCTCTAACTCCTCCTCCTCTTCCTCCTCCTCCTTCTCCTCTTCCCCCTTTTCTTCCTCCTTCTCTTCTTCCTGTTCCTCCTCCTCCTCCTCCTCCTCCTCCTCCTCCTCCTCCTCCTCCTCCTCCTCCTCCTCCTCCTCCTCATCCTTCTTCTTCTCCTCCTCCTCCATCTCATCTTCCTCTTCATCCTGCTGCCGTTCCTCCTCCTCCTTCTCCTCCTCCTCCTCCTCCTCCTCCTCCTCCTCTTCTTCCTCCTCTTCCTCCTTATCTTCTTCCTCCTCCTCCTCCTCCTCATCTTCCTCCTCCTCCTCCTCCTCCTCTTCCTCCTCCTCCTCCTCCTGCTTCTCCTCCTCCTGCTTCTCCTCCTCCTGCTTCTCCTCCTCCTCCTCTCTCTCCTCCTCCTCCTCCATCTCATCTTCCTCCTCCTCCTCCTCCTCCTCCTCTTCCTCCTACTCTTCGTCCTCCTACTCCTCCTCCTCCTCCTCCTCCTCCTCTTCCTCCTCCTCCTCCTCCTCCTCCTACTATTCCTCCTTCTCCTCCTCAATCTCTTCTTCCTCCTACTCCTCCTCTTCCTTTTCTTCTTCATCCACTTCCTCCTCCTCCTCCTCCTCCTCCTCCTCCACTTCCTCTTCCTCCTCCTATACCTCCCCCTTCTTCCACTTCATACCCCCAAACACCGTTAATTTTGCCTGGGGCGTTGATTTCAGGCCATGAACGGCTTCCTCATTCTTTTCTACATAAGATAAAATGCCTCTGGAAAATAGAAATAGGAATAAAAGCGGTTTTTTCTGTAAATCAAAAAAATCCCCGAACATTGCTGATAGTTATATGGAAATATATCCGTTAGTTTTTACTTTAAAGCAATTCTGAGTGTACCAGTTGATTCGTCGGAGTTTTCTTCATCGATTAGGTACCCTTTGCAAAGTTCAGAGTAAAAACTGAACGAGAAATATCACATTTTCCATACATGTCGAAACAACACCCATACTTATGAATTTCTGCTACATTAGCTTAACCTAACTCGATTTCACGAGTTAGGTTAGAGTAAGAAAACAGCAATTCATAAGATTGGGTGTTGTGTGAAGGGTCAAAAGAAGAAGAGGAAGAAGACCTTGTTCCGCGATGCAGTGGTTACCGTACATAACTCCGTTATAAGGACTCAAGAGGAGGAAGAAGATCTAGATGCTAGAATTCGGATATAGGTCATATGGGGTGTCGAGTAGGGGGTTAATGGGGTCAGTATATTGCGTGGTGATAATTAGAGGGGATGGGGGTTCATCATAATGTGGGGGGGGCTAATGGGAGTAGGTGGAATTCGTAACTAGGTCATGTTCGGTATCGAATAAGGGGTAAATGGGGTCAGTAAATTGCTTGGTGATATTTAAAGGGGGCGGCGGTTAACGGTAATGGGGAGGCTAATGGGAGAAGGTGAAACTCGAAAATAGGTATGTGAGGTGTCAAATAAGGGGTAAATGGGGTCAGTAAATTGCATGGTAATAATTAATGAGGGCGGGGGTTAACGGTAATTTGGGGGGCTAATGGGAGTACGTGAAACTCGAAAAAAGGTCATGTGAGGTGTCGAATACTGGGTAAATGGGGTCAGTAAATTACGTGGTGATAATTAAAGGTGGATGAGGTTGATGGTAACGGTGGGGGGGGGGGGGGCTAATGGGATTCTGTGGAATACGGATATGGCTTCATTTTTTTTATATATAAAAATAGCCTAATAAAATACATCGTAAAATGACAATAACGCCATTACCGTTCTTCGTAAAGCAATTCTGAAAGTACCATTTGAATCGGCGGACGTTTCTGCATGGGGTAGGTGCCCATTTCAAAGTTCAGACTAAAAACTAAGCGATAAAATTCATCTTTTCATGTTTTTCGCAAAGGTGACCATAACCCCATACGCCGTTAATTTTGCTTGGGGCGTTGCTTTCGGTCAGTAAATTGCGTGGTAATAATTAAAGAGGGCGGGGTTAACGGTAATGGGGGGGGGGCTAATGGGAGTACATGAAACTCGAAAAAAGGTCGTGTGAGGTCTTGAGGACTGGGTAGATGGGGTCAGTCAATTGCGTGGTGATAATCAGAGGGGGCGGAGGGTTAGGGTAAGTGGGGGGGGCTATTGATAGGAAGACTTTGCTCCGCAATGCAGTGGTTATTGTTCATAGCTCCGATATAAGGCCTTAAGAAGAGAAAGAAGATCTAGATGCTAGAATTTGGAAATAGGTCATATGGGGTGTCAATCAGGGGGTTAATGGGGTCAATAAATTGCGTGGCGATAATAAGAAGGGGCGGGAGTTTATGATAATAGGGGGGGGGGCTAATGGGAGTACGTGGTATTCGTAATTAGGTCATGTTCGGTATCGAATAAGGGGTAAATAAGGTCAGTAAATTGCGTGGTAATGATTAAAGAGGGCGAGGGTTAACGGTAATGGGGGGGGGGGGGCTAATGGGAGTAGGTGAAACTCGAAAAAAAGGTCATGTGAGGTGTCAGATACTGAGTAGATGGGGTCAGTAAATTGCGTGGTGATAATCAGAGGGGACGGGGGGCTAGGGTAAGGGGGGGAGGCTATTGGGAGTATCTGGAATTCGTAATTAGGTCATGTTCGGTGTCGAATAGTGAGTAAATGGGGTCAGGAAATTGCGTGGTGATAATGAAAGGGGGCGGGGATGAAAAGTAATGGGAGGGCTAATGGGAATAGGTGGAATTCGAGAATAGGTCATGTCAGGTGTCGAATAGGAATTAGGTCGGGTCAGTAATTTGCGTGGTGATAATTGAAGGGGGATGAGGTTGATGGTAATGAGGAATGCTAATGGGAGAAGTTGGAATACTGAAATGACTTCATTTTATTTTTTTATATAAAATTAGCCTAATAAAATACATCGTAAAATGACAATAACTCCATTACCGTTCTTCGTAAAGCAATTCTGAAAGTACCATTTGAATCGGTGGACGTTTCTGCATGGGGTAGGTGCCCATTTCAAAGTTCATACTAAAAACTAAGCGATAAAATTCAACTTTTCTCGTTTTTTGCAAAGGGGACCATACCCCCAAACACCGCTAATTTTGCCCGGTGCGTTGCTTTCAGGCCATGAACGGCTTCCTCATCCTTTTCTACATAAGATGAAATGTCTCTGGGAAATAGAAAAAGGAATAAAAGCGGTTTTTTTCTGTAAATCAACTACTACTACTACGTACGACTACTACTACTACTACTATATACTACTGCAGGTGTTATAAAGTGAAAACAGATGTCATTATGTTCAAAAAGTAATTTATTATGACCTTTACATATCCATGCATTGACCTCAAGTTTATAATATATTCGAGGTCAAGGTTGATGTGTGTAGTTTTCATGTAGGGACAAGCTGGCTAAGTACACCTTGACCCCTGACCCCCAAGATGAGCTCACGCGCAGGAATAGTTATAAGTCTACCCTCGTAAGACAGCATTTTTGAGGATATCAGTGCATTCAGTCAGTCAGTTATTCAGTCAACCAGTCAGTGACAAGTCAGTCCAACCGTTATGAAAGTCAGTCAGTCTCACACACACACACACACACACACACACACACAGAGAGAGAGAGAGAGAGAGAGAATTATAGAAGCCATGAAGAGTTTTCTGGCAAAGATGTGGTGTGCTAGAAATAGGGAATTGGAAGATTTGTAATGGATACTGCTTGTGTTGTTTTATTTGTTACATGTTTTGCCGATACGAATGCCTGACTCTCCAACGGGTCACCTGTACAGCAAGAGCAAGAGCAAGACCGACAGCCCGCCTCGGCACCTCAGCCCGCCCCAAAGCTCCCTCCATGGCCTCCTGCAGGGCTTGAGGTGTTCAGGCTCCCCACACCGCTGCCCCACGCAGTGCCAGGGCAGTGCCACACCTGTAATCTGCGGCGCCATGCCCGGTCTGAGGGCGCCGCTGGACTGTGAGTGTTTGACCTTATTTTCAAGCTACTATTTGACCTTCGCAGGAATTATTACACGTTTCATTAGTCTTAATTAATGAATGAGTGACTCAAGTCATTGTTTTGGCTCTGAATTGCCGCACATAACCTATTCCCAAAGCTTAAAAAGGACGTCAATCAGGCCTTCACGAGTGTTTTACAGGTTCAAGGTGCAGAGGAGGGGTCAAACTGCATCCAGGCTCACTAATATACCCATGCAAATGACCCAGACTCCTAGGAAATCACATCAACACAAAACAAATTAATACAGAATCATACCCAACACACCGAATTCATGCAAAATCACACCCAACACACTCAATTGCTCCAGTGCTAACAACTGCAATATAAATGAGTGATTTTTTTTCTTCTATTTTTCTCTCTATCTTTTGCCGTTTCTCTCTGTGTGTGTGTGTGTGTGTGTGTGTGTGTGTGTGTGTGTGTGTGTGTGTGTGTGTGTGTGTGTGTGTGTGTGTGTAAGGTTAGATTAGGTTAGGTTAGGTAAGGTTTGGTAAGGTTAGATTAGGTTAGGTAGGGTTAGATTAGGCTTGGTAAGGTTAGATTAGGTTTGGTAAGGTTAGATAAGGTTTGGTAAGGTTACATTAGGTAAGGTTAGGTAAAGTTAGATTAGGTTAGATAAGGTTAGATTAGGTTAGGTAAAGTTAGATTAGGTTAGATAAGGTTATATTAGGTTAGGTAAGGTTAGATTAGGTTAGGTAAGGTTAGATTAGGTTAGGTAAGGTTAGATTAGGTTAGGTAAGGTTAGATTAGGTTAGGTAAGGTTAGACTAGGTTAGGTAAGATTAGATAAAGTTTGCTAAGGTTATATTAGGTTAGGTAGGGTTAGTTTAGGTTTGGTAAGGGTAGATTAGGTTTGGTAAGGTTAGATTAGGTTTGGTAATCCAAATCACCATTCTGCTGGGAGTTGCCGGAGCCAGTGATGCCGTCGGACATAACAATAATAATAATAATAATAATAATAATAATAATAATAATAATAATAATAATAATAATAATAATAATAATCCAAATGACCATTCTGCAGGGAGTTGCCGGAGCCAGTGATGCCGTCGGACATAACAATAATAATAATAATAATAATCAAAATGACCGTTCTGCAGGGAGTTGCTTGAGCCAGTGTTGACATCGGACATGATGCCACACTTTGAGGACGTAGCGATCATTCCTAAAGCCTCTCTTACAACAGCCCGTACGTGGGGTTACGTGCGGTTTGCGTCCAATTTTCGGGAGAAAACGTGGGTAAACGTGCGCGAGGCGCACTTAGTCTGCACGTTTATTCATGTGCGTACGGCCACCGCAGACGCCGCGGGGTGGAAATTGTCCTGCACATTATTTCTGCGGCCCGCGCGCGTGCAAACAGACGTAGAGGGGGTTGTGGGATGGCCGTACTTACAACGCACAATGTGTGCACGTCCGACGTATCTCTTTTGGACCCATTTCTCACCACTTTTTGAACTTCAAAGGAAGTAATTGCGCTGCACTTTTCCTTTATGGTTGGGTCGACCAGCCCCCCTTGCATCATTCTCAGTCAGTACGGCATTGGCCCGCCATGCCCCAGGAACAATGTTTCCATCATCATCTTCCCTATCCACCTCATTTGGCTGAAGCCTGGGGTGCCGTTGACGGATGAGGTTGTGAAGAGTAACACTGCATTCCACAATGTTTGTGCATGTCAGTTGGTGCTGCTCAAGACAGGTCAACAGGCACCTCCAGCGATTGGCAAGAATGCCAAAGCCATTCTCCACCACACGGCGAGCCCGGGAACAACGGTAGTTGAAAACTCTCTCTCTGTGTGTCAGTCCTCGGAGTCCATAAGGCTTAACCATCCATGTCCGAAGGGGAAATGCATCATCCCCGACCAGGAAATATGGCATGTCACGGTCATCACCGGGCAGAGGTTCAGGGTCGGGCCAGGAGAGTGTTCCTGCCTCAAGTGCTGGGCGCAGACGTGAGCCATTGAACACTCCAGCATCAGATGCCGAGCCTGGGGCACCAATATTGCACCACAAGAATTTGTAGTCAGCATCAACAATGGCCAGAAGAATGATGGAAAAGTAGCCCTTGTAGTTGTAGTAGATGGACCCAGTCTTCCGTGGTTTTCTTATCTCAATGTGCTTTCCGTCTATAGCACCTAGGCAGTGATGAAAGTTCCATCTGGTAGAGAACTTGTTTGCCACCTCACGCCATCCATCCGTGTCCTCGGGCATGGTGAATACTTCTTCCTTGTATTCATCATATATGGCTTGGCACACTTGTGGGATGAATAATGATATTGTGCTGTTGGCAACCCTGAAGTCGTACTCGAGGCTCTTGTAGCTGTTTCCTGTTGCTAGGTATCGCAGAGTTATCACCAACTTCAGACCAGGTTCCAAAGGGCGCCGGCTCCTTGACACACAGAAACAAAAGTACAAAACATTAAATGTATGAACATATGTTTGCCATTTTGGGAATGCTGTTGATGTCTGGTGTTTTTTATAATTACCTTGGTCCCTTGGTGATACGCTGCGCTACACGTTGAAGGATCTCTGCAAACAAGTTGCGATCCATCCTGATGTACCCAAAGTAGTCTCCAGCTGATTCCCGGTCGAGCTCTTGAAACAGTGTGTCATACTGTCCCAGCATGGTACGTCTCTGCAACCACGGTTTCACCCAAAATCTTCTCTCTCTCCTCTCTTGGGCAATGCGATTGCGAGCATAAACTGCCACTACAGCGTCTCTGTCTTCTTCATCCTCGTCATTCTGTATCTGTTGGATATGATGCACCAATCTCCTTGGCATTCCCATGGTACGAGCAGAATGATTGCATGATGAGAGCATCTCAGGGTTTATATAGGAGACGCGAGGGAGCGGACAACGTGCTTACAACGTACTCAACATGCACGTACTGAGTGCGCACCGTACTCACCCCGCACGCATGCCGCACGTTACACGTGGGGCCGCACGCAGTACGTGCGGTGTATGCACTTATACCGTACTCATCTCGCACGTCACACGTAATACACGTGCGCCCCACGCAACCGCAAGAAAATAAAAAATCACGCACTACTGCCGTACGGCCCGTACGCTGCCAGCACGTAGCAAGCGCTGGCCATGCACTTCCCAAGTAGCTACCCCTGCTGGCCCCACGTCCTCCTGCAGACACCAAAACTCCGGAAAAATCGCAGAAAACGTGCGTCCCAAAACACGCAGGCCGGACGCCGGCCGGTTGTAAGAGAGGCTTTAATAACCCCGGGGAGCGCGCCGAGGCCATGCGCCAGCTGATCAACCGCCTGCCAACCGCCAACCGCCTGCTGCTACAATACATGTTCAAGCATATGGGACACATCATTGCAAGGGTAACTAGGGATTTTCTTTATGGTAGTTATTTATCTGCTTTTATATTTATTTATTTTTGATTTTTGTTTCTCTCTCTCTCTCTCTCTCTCTCTCTCTCTCTCTCTCTCTCTCTCTCTCTCTCTCTCTCTCTCTCTCTCTCTCACCACTTCAGTAATCCTCTTCCTCCCTTCGTTTTACCAGTCTCATCACCGTTTTTCATCACCATTTTTCACCACCACCACCATGTCTCTGACCCTTTAACACCATCCTTACCCCCCTCCTCCTCCTCCTCCTCCTCTTTTTCCAAACCACCACCACCATCACCACCAAATCTCAACTCCATCACCCTTTCATCACCACTTTATCACCATTCAACACCAGTCGGTGGCGTCGTTTCAGGAGGTACTTTAGAGAGAAATCGAGTGCGTGCGTGCGTGCGTTCCGTGACCCCGGCCTTGTCCACGGTCCCTGTAAATACCTGTATATAACCTGTTCACCTAAGACAGACAACCCCCGGGGGCTCCCCGTGTGGTCGACCCCTCTCCCCCCGCCGTGGCCATCACCAGGGGCATTGAATTCTTTGTTAGTTTTGTACCCGTATCTCGTGACCTCCAGTGCCCCGCGTGGTGGCTTCGGCGGGGCGGTAACGGGGCGCGGCGAGGCGGGGCGGGGAGGGGTGACCCAAGACTCATATTCGTAACGTCTTGGGAAACGTATAGTGAACCCCCAAGACACTTAAGAATGCCCACCCTCCCTCCCCCGCCCCCCAGAGCAGCCCCCCGGCGTCAGGAAGGCTGGCAGCGAGCGGAGCGCTTTGTTGAGTTTCGTGGTTACGTCTTAGAAAAGAATCATTTGGTTTGTATATGTTGATGCCGATAACTCCTGATAAGACCCCGCGCTCCAAGTTACTGTAGCGGGAGGGAAGGCAGACTCAAGCCCGAATTTATAAACGTCTCGGGGCCTCAGATCGCTTGCTGGAAAAACTACAGTAGAAGTTGCTCTGGGATTTTCATGGACTGTTTTGTGACCCTGGTCATAGCTTGACACGACCTATACGCCTTCAACGGTAAAGTCACCCATTAAAACCCAGTCAATCTTCCCTGTGCCTGTTGGAAAAGCCTCTCGTGGAAGGTGCTCTGGGGTTTTCATGGACTGTTTTGTGACCCCGGTGATAGCTTGACATCAACAATTACCCTATATTTAACCATCATTTTCTCAGATTAAAACTAGCTCTAGCTCACTCTACCATACACTAAAATGTAAGCCAACAATCCCTCTCTCTAATCAACCCACCCCAAACTCTCTACCCTCCCTCACTTTAGAGCTATCTCACTTTTTCTCAGACAGTGTCACTCACCCACTGATTTTAGACCTATTTAACCTATCTTTAACCCTCATTTTCTCACATTATTAACACGAACTCTGCACATTGAACGGGAAACACCCCCCCCGTGAAGACCCAGTTAATCTCCTCCGTGGCCTTGAAAAACAGTCGTAGTTGAAGCCCAAGACGTTTAGGAATGCGACCCTCAGAGCAGTGTTACCGTGGAGGTAGAATTGGTGGAGGTGACATCAGCCCAATTAAGTGAATCCGCACGAGCTGTCATTTTTACGGCCAGGTGTCAGGTCTCAAGTCAGGCTCGCCCACCCCCATCTTTTGGCCGTAAATTTGACAGTTCGTCGGCTTCACCTCAAGGAAGGGGGTTAGCGGTCCCGCCAATCCTACCTCCATGGTGTGAGGTTATCAGCGGCGTCAGCACATCGTTCATTCTTACATTTTCCTGCCGAGATGTTTTAGCGTCAGCAGCGGCACATCTCTCCTCGGCCAAGACAATAACGATTCCTCGTAATAAGCTTTTCTATGGTAACTCGTACATAGCGAGACAGCCTCATCCTCCCCTCGGCGTTCAGACCCGTGGCGACACTTCCACAACCCGCCAGTCAGCCACAACCCAGCAACCACAGCCACGGTAAATCAAAAAAATCCCCGAATATTCCTGATAGTTATATGCAAATATACCCGTTAGTTTTTATCTTAGAGCAATTCTGAGTGTTCCATTCGATTCGTCGGAGTTTTCTGCATCGATTAGGTACCCTTTGCAAAGTTCAGAGTAAAAACTAACCGAGAAATATCACATTTTCCATACACGTCGACACAACACCCATACAGTAAATAGGTTCAATAAATTGCGGGGTGATAATTAAAGGGGGCGGGGATAAAACGTAATGTAGGGGCTAATGGGAATAGGTGGAATTCGAGAATACGTCATCTAAGGTGTCGAATAGGGAATAAATCGGGTCAGTAATTTGCGTAGTGATAATTAAAAGGGGATAAGGTTGATGGTAATGGGGGGGGGGGCTAATGGGAGTAGGTGGAATACGGAAATGGCTTCATTTTTTTTTTTATAAAAATAGCCTAATAAAGTACATCGTAGAATAACAATAACTCCATTAGCGTTCATCGTAAAGCAATTCTGAAAGTACCATTCGATTCGGCGGACGTTTCTGCATGGGGTAGGTGCCCATTTCAAAGTTCATACTAAAAACTAAGCGATAAAATTCATCTTTTCTTGTTTTTCGCAAAGGGGTCCATACCCCGATACACCGTTAATTTTGCCTGGGGCGTTGATATCAGGCCATGAACTGCTTCCTCATCCTTTTCTACATAAGATGAAATGCCTCTGGGAAATAGAAAAAGGAATAAAAGTTGTTTTTTTCTGTAAATCAAAAAAATCCCCGAACATTCCTGATAGTTATATGCAAATATACCCGTTAGTTTTTATCTTAGAGCAATTCTAAGTGTACCATTCGATTCGTCGGAGTTTTCTGCATCAATTAGGTACCCTTTCCAAAGTTCAGAGTAAAAACTAAGCGAGAAATATCACATTTTCCATACACGTCGACACAACACCGATACTTATGAATTGCTGTTCCATTAGCTTTACTTAACTCGATTTGACGAGTTAGGTTAGAGTAAGAAAACAGCAATTCATAAGATTGGGTGTTGTGGGATAGGTCAAAAGAAGAAGAAGAAGACCTTGGAGAAATTACTGTGCACAGCTCCGTTATAAGGCCTCAAGAAGAAGAAGAAGGTCTAGATTTTAGAATTCGGAAATAGGTCATATGGGGTGTCGAGTAGGGGGTTAATGGGGTCAGTAAATTGCGTGGTGATAATTAGAGGGGGCGGAGGCTCATGATAATGTGGGGGGGGCTAATGGGAGTAATTGGAATTCATATTTAGGTCATGCTCGGAATCTAATAAGGGGTAAAAGGGGTCAGTAAATTGCGTGGTGATAATTAAAGGGGGCGGGGGTTAACAGTAATTTGGGGGGGACTAATGGGAGTAGGTGAAACTCGAAAATATGTCATGTCAGGTGTCGAATAGGGATTAAATCGGGTCAGTAATTTACGTGGTGATAATTAAAGAGGGATGAGGTTGAAGGTAATGGGTGGGGTCTAATGGGAGTAGGTGGAATACCGAAATGACTTTATTTTATTTTTTTATATAAAAATAGCCTAATGAAATACATCGTAAAATGACAATAACTCTATTAGCGTTCATCGTAAAGCAATTCTAGAAGTACCGTTCGATTCGGCAAACGTTTCTCCATGGGGTAGGTGCCCATTTCAAAGTTCATACTAAAAACTAAGTGATAAAACTCATCTTCTCTTGTTTTTCGCTAAAGGGGACCATACCCCCAAACACCGTAGATTTTGCCTGGGGCGTTGGTATCAGGACTTTAGAGCTATCTCACTTTTTCTCAGACAGTGTCACTCACCCACTGATTTTAGACCTATTTAACCTATCTTTAACCCTCATTTTCTCACATTATTAACACGAACTCTGCACATTGAACGGGAAACACCCCCCCCGTGAAGACCCAGTTAATCTCCTCCGTGGCCTTGAAAAACAGTCGTAGTTGAAGCCCAAGACGTTTAGGAATGCGACCCTCAGAGCAGTGTTACCGTGGAGGTAGAATTGGTGGAGGTGACATCAGCCCAATTAAGTGAATCCGCACGAGCTGTCATTTTTACGGCCAGGTGTCAGGTCTCAAGTCAGGCTCGCCCACCCCCATCTTTTGGCCGTAAATTTGACAGTTCGTCGGCTTCACCTCAAGGAAGGGGGTTAGCGGTCCCGCCAATCCTACCTCCATGGTGTGAGGTTATCAGCGGCGTCAGCACATCGTTCATTCTTACATTTTCCTGCCGAGATGTTTTAGCGTCAGCAGCGGCACATCTCTCCTCGGCCAAGACAATAACGATTCCTCGTAATAAGCTTTTCTATGGTAACTCGTACATAGCGAGACAGCCTCATCCTCCCCTCGGCGTTCAGACCCGTGGCGACACTTCCACAACCCGCCAGTCAGCCACAACCCAGCAACCACAGCCACGGTAAATCAAAAAAATCCCCGAATATTCCTGATAGTTATATGCAAATATACCCGTTAGTTTTTATCTTAGACCAATTCTGAGTGTTCCATTCGATTCGTCGGAGTTTTCTGCATCGATTAGGTACCCTTTGCAAAGTTCAGAGTAAAAACTAACCGAGAAATATCACATTTTCCATACACGTCGACACAACACCCATACCTATGAATTGCTGTTCCATTAGCCTAACCTAACTCGATTTCACGCATTAGGCTAGAGTAAGAAAACAGCAATTCATAAGATTCGGTGTTGTGGGATGGGTCAAAAGAAGAGGAGGAAGAAGACCTTGCTCCGCAATGCAGTGGTTACTGTGCATAACTCCGTTATAAGGACTCAAGAAGAGGAAGAAGGTCTAAATTTTAGAATTCGGAGATGGATCATATGGGGTGTCAAGTTGGGGGTTAATGGGGTCAGTAAATTGCATGGTGATAATTAGAGGGGGCGGATTTTCATTATAATGTGGCGGAGGTTAATGGGAGTAATTGGAACTCGTAGTTAGGTCATGTTCAGAATCGAAAATGGGGTAAATGGGGTCAGTCAATTGCGTGGTGCTAATTAAATGGAGCGGGGGTTAACGATAATTGGAAGGGGACTAATGGGTGTAAGTGAAACTCGAAAATAGGTCATGTAAGGTGTCGAATACTGGTTAAATGGGGTCAGTAAATTGCGTGGTGATAATCAGAGGGGGCGGGAGGTTAGGGTAAGGAGGGGGTGCTATTGGGAGTAGGTGGAATTCGTAATTAGGTCATGTTCGGTGTCAAATAGTGAGTAAATGGGGTCAGTAAATTGCGTGGTGATAATTAAAGGGGGCAAGGGGTGAAAAGTAATTGGGGGGGCTAATGGGAATAGGTGGAGTTCGAAAATAGGTCATGTCAGGTGTCGAATACGGATTAAATCTCGTCAGTAATTTACGTGGTGATAATTAAGGGGGTGATGAGGTTGATGGTAATGGGGGGGGGGGGCTAATGGGAGTAGGTGGAATACGGAAATGGCTTCATTTTATTTTTTTATATAAAAATAGCCTAATAAATACATCGTAAAATTACAATAACTCAATTAGCGTTCATCGTAAAGCAATTCTGAAAGTACCATTTGATTCGGCGGACGTTTCTGCCTGGGGTAGGTGCCCATTTCAAAATTCATACTAAAAACTAAGCGATAAAATTCATCTTTTCTTGTTCTTCGCAAAGGGGACCATACCCCCAAACACCGTTAATTTTGCCTGGGGCGTTGATTTCAGGCCATGAACGGCGTCCTCATCCTTTTCTACATAAGATGAAATGCCTCTGGGAAATAGAAAAAGGAATTAAAGCGGTTTTTTCTGTAAATCAAAAAAATCCCCGAACATTCCTGTTAGTTATATGCAAATATATCCGTTAGTTTTTATCTTAAAGCATTTCTTAGTGTACCATTCGATTTGTCGGAGTTTTCAACATCGATTAGGTACCCTTTGCAAAGTTCAGAGTAAAAACTAACCGAGAAATATCACATTTTCCATACACGTCGTCACAACACCCATACTTATGAATTGCTGTTCCTTTAACCCATAAGCGTCGGGCTAGAGGACTATTGTCGTCCTCGCACCGCGCGGGCGGTGCTGATAGATTTTGTAAAATAGGTGTCTTTCATCAATGCCCCGTGTGGGAATTTCAAACGAAAACATAATAATTTATATTGTTTTTTCATCGCCAATCCTTCCTCTCCACGATTAAATAAATTTGAAGTGTCTACGTCGCAGCACGGCATAGATATGATGTTGGGAAGAGGTGCTATTTTTGGCCAAGCCGTGCGCGTCGGATGGCGGGAACTCCCGCCACCCGACGCTTTCCGCCCGAGCGGGAATTCCCGTCACCCGACGCACACGGGTTAACATAACATAACACAATTTCACGAGTTAGGTTAGAGTAAGAAAACAGCAATTCATAAGATTGGGTGTTGTGTTATGGGTCAGAAGAAGAAGAGGAAGAAGATCTTGCTCCGCGTTGCAGTGGTTACTGTGCATAGCTCCGTTATAAGGCCTCAAGAATAGAAAGAAGATCTAGATACTAGAAATCGGAAATAGGTCATATAGGGTGTCGAGTAATGGGTTAATGGGGTCAGTAAATTGCGTGGTGATAATTAGATAGCGCGGGGGTTCATGATAATGTGGGGGGGGGGGCTAATGGGAGTAGTTGGAATTCGTAATTAGGTCATGTTCGGTATCGAATAAGGGGTAAATGGGGTCAGTAAATTGCGTGGTGATAATTAAAGGGGGCGGAAGTTAACGGTAATTGGGGGGGGCTAATGGGAGTATGTAAAACTCGAAAATAGGTCATGCGAGGTGTCGAATACTGGGTAAATGGGGTCAATAAATTGTGGGGTGATGATCAGAGGGGTAGGGGGGTTAGGATAAGGGGAGGGGGCTATTGGGATTAAGTGGAATTCGTAATTAGGTCATGTTAGGTGTCGAATAGGGAGTAAATAGGTTCAATAAATTGCGGGGTGATAATTAAAGGGGGCGGGGATAAAAAGTAACGTAGGGGCTAATGGGAATAGGTGGAATTCGAGAATACGTCATCTAAGGTGTCGAATAGGGAATAAATCGGGTCAGTAATTTGCGTAGTGATAATTAAAAGGGGATAAGGTTGATGGTAATGGGGGGGGTGGCTAATGGGAGTAGGTGGAATACGGAAATGGCTTCATTTTTTTTTTTATATAAAAATAGCCTAATAAAGTACATCGTAGAATAACAATAACTCCATTAGCGTTCATCGTAAAGCAATTCTGAAAGTACCATTCGATTCCGCTGACGTTTCTGCATGGGGTAGGTGCCCATTTCAAAGTTCATACTAAAAACTAAGCGATAAAATTCATCTTTTCTTGTTTTTCCCAAAGGGGTCCATACCCCGATACACCGTTAATTTTGCCTGGGGCGTTGATATCAGGCCAAGAACGGCTTCCTCATCCTTTTCTACATAAGATGAAATGCCTCTGGGAAATAGAAAAAGGAATAAAAGTTGTTTTTTTTCTGTAAATCAAAAAAAATCCCCGAACATTCCTGATAGTTATATGAAAATATACCCGTTAGTTTTTATCTTAGAGCAATTCTAAGTGTACCATTCGATTCGTCGGAGGTTTCTGCATCAATTAGGTACCCTTTCCAAAGTTCAGAGTAAAAACTAAGCGAGAAATATCACATTTTCCATACACATCGACACAACACCGATACTTATGAATTGCTGTTCCATTAGCTTTACTTAACTCGATTTGACGAGTTAGGTTAGAGTAAGAAAACAGCAATTCATAAGATTGGGTGTTGTGGGATAGGTCAAAAGAAGAAGAAGAAGACCTTGGAGAAATTACTGTGCACAGCTCCGTTATAAGGCCTCAAGAAGAAGAAGAAGGTCTAGATTTTAGAATTCGGAAATAGGTCATATGGGGTGTCGAGTAGGGGGTTAATGGGGTCAGTAAATTGCGTGGTGATAATTAGAGGGGGCGGAGGCTCATGATAATGTGGGGGGGGCTAATGGGAGTAATTGGAACTCGTATTGAGGTCATGTTCGGAATCTAATAAGGGGTAAAAGGGGTCAGTAAATTGCGTGGTGATAATTAAAGGGGGCGGGGGTTAACGGTAATTGGAGGGGGACTAATGGGAGTAGGTGAAACTCGAAAATATGTCATGTCAGGTGTCGAATAGGGATTAAATCGGGTCAGTAATTTACGTGGTGATAATTAAAGAGGGATGAGGTTGATGGTAATGGGTGGGGTCTAATGGGAGTAGGTGGAATACCGAAATGACTTCATTTTATTTTTTTATATAAAAATAGCCTAATAAAATACATCGTAAAATGACAATAACTCTATTAGCGTTCATCGTAAAGCAATTCTAGAAGTACCGCTCGATTCGGCAAACGTTTCTCCATGGTGTAGGTGCCCATTTCAAAGTTCATACTAAAAACTAAGTGATAAAATTCATCTTCTCTTGTTTTTCGCAAAAGGGGACCATACCCCCAAACACCGTAGATTTTGCCTGGGGCGTTGGTATCAGGCCATGGACTGCCTCGTCATCCTTTTCTACATAAGGTGAAATGCCTCTGGGAAATAGAAAAAGGAAAAAAAGCGTTTTTTTTCTGTAAATCAAAAAAAATCCTCGAACATTCCTGAAAGTGGTATTTAAATATACCCGTTAGTTTTTATCTTACAGCAATTCTGTGTGTACCATTCGATTCGTCGGAGTTTTCTGCATCGATTAGGTACCCTTTGCAAAGTTCAGATTAAAAACTAATCGAGAAATATCACATTTTCCATACACGTCGACTAACACCCATACTTATGAATTGCTGTTCCATTAGTCTAACCTATCTTGATTTCACGAGTTAGGTTAGAGTAAGAAAACAGCAATTCATAAGATTAGATGTTGTGGGATGGGTCAAAAGAAGAAGAGGAAGAAGAACTTGCTCCGCAATGCAGTGGTTACTGTGCATAGCTCCGTTATAAGGCCTCTAGAAGAGAAAAAAGATCTAGATGCTAGAATTTGGAAATAGGTTATATGGGGTGTCGAGTAGGGGGTTAATGGGGTCAGTAAATTGCGTGGCGATAATTAGAGGGGGCGGGAGTTCATGATAATGGGGGAGGGGGGGGTAATGGGAGTAGGTGGAATTCGTAATTAGGTCATGTTCGGCATCAAATAAGGGGTAAATGGGGTCAGTAAACTGCGTGGAAATAATTAAAGAGGGCCCGGGTTAACGGTAATGGGGGGGGGGGTCTATTGGGAGTAGGTGAAACTCGAAAAAAGGTCATGTGAGGTGTCGAATACTGGGTAAAAGGGGTCAGCAAATTGCGTGGTGATAATCAGAGGGGGCGGGGGGATATGGTAAGGGGGGGGGGGGTATTGGGAGTAGGTGGAATTCGTAATTAGGTCATGTTTGGTGGAGTTAGTAAATAGCGTGGTGATAATTAAATGAGGCGAGGGTGAGAAGTAATGGGTGGGGAGGCCAATGGGAGTAGGTGATATTCGGAAATAGGTCATCTGAGGTGTCGAATAGGGAATAAATCGGGACAGTAATTTGCGTAGTGATAATTAAAGGGGGATGAAGTTGATGGTAACGGGGAGGGGGGCTAATTGGAGTAGATGGAATACGTAAAATGGCATCATTTTTTTTTTTTTATAAAAATAGCCTAATAAAATACATCGTAAAATGACAATAACTCCATTACCGTTCTTCGTAAAGCAATTCTAAAAGTACCATTTAAATCGGCGAACGTTTATGCATGGTGTAGGTGCCCATTTCAAAGTTCATACTAAAAACTAAGAGATAAAATTCATCTTTTCTTGTTTTTCGCAAATGGGACCATACCCCCAAACACCGTTAATTTTGCCTGGGGTGTTGCTTTCAGGCCATGAACGGCTTCCTCATCCTTTTCTACATAAGATGAAATGCCTCTGGGAAATAGAAAAAGGAATAAAAGCGGGTTTTTTTCTGTAAATCAAAAAAATAACCGAACATTCCTGATACTTTTATGCAAATATATCCGCTAGTTTTTATCTTAGAGCAATTCTGAGTGTACCATTCGATTCGTTGGAGTTTTCTGCATCGATTAGGTACCCTTTGCAAAGTTCATAATACTAAGCGAGAAATATCACATTTTCCGTATATTTCGACACAACACCATAACTTATGAATTGCTGTTTCCTTACTCGAGTTAGGTTAGTGTAAGAAAACAGCAATTCATAAGATTGGGTGTTGTGTGATGGGTCAAAAGAAGAAGAGGAGGAAGACCTTGCTCCGCGATACAGTGGTTACCGTGAATAGCTCCTTTATAAGGCCTTTAGAAGAGAAAAAAAATCTAGATGCTAGAATTTGGAGATAGGTTATATGGGGTGTCGAGTAGGGGGTTAATGGGGTCAGTAAATTGCGTGGCGATAATTACAGGGGGCGGGAGTTCGTGATAATATGGGGGGGGGGCTAATGGGAATAGGTGTATTTCGTAATTAGGTCATGTTCGGTATCGAATAACTGGTAAATGGGGTCAGTAAATTGCGTGGTAATAATTAAAGAGGGCGGGGGTTAACGGTAATGGGGGGGGCTAATGGGAGTACGTGAAACTCTAAAAAAGGTCATGTGAGATGTCGAATACTGGGTAGATGGGGTCAGTAAATTGCGTGGTGATAATCAGAGGGGGCGGGAGGTAAGGGTAAGGGTTGGAGGCTATTGGGAGTAGGTGGAATTCGTAATTAGGTCTTGTTCGGTGTCGAATAGGGAGTAAATGGGGTCAGTAAATTGCGTGGTGATAATTAAAGGGGGCGGGGGTGAGAAGTAATGGGGGGGAGGCTAATGGGAGGAGGTGAAATTCGGATATAGGTCATATGAGGTGTCGAATAGGGAATAAATCGGTTCAGTAATTTGTGTGGTGATAATTAAAGGGGGATGAGGTTGATGGTAACGGAGGGGGGGGGGGGGGGGTAATGGGAGTAGGTGGAATACGGAAATGGCTTCATTTTATATTTTTTTATTTAACCCTAGAACACTAACCTTAGAAAAAGTCACACCACTACTAACCATGGGTACATCATACCCGATTTTGAAAAAAAAAAAAAAAAATTAAATGTAAAGTTTTAATGGAATAAAGTTACATGAAGGGACTTCAAACTTTGTATCTTGACTTAACATTAAGAAGAACTGAAAAACGTATTGTTTGGTATGAAAATCAGGTACTGAAAAATGTTACTAAAAATAGGAAAAATGTTCAAAAATTTCAAAAAAAAATTTCATAAAAAAAATTATCATCCGATGGCTTCCAAACTTCTTGTATGGCCTCCCAGGTCCTGTGATCCACTGCACAGGTGATCACTAAAAAAGTACGTAAACAATATCCTAGGGACATGTACAACACCCTGTATCACCAACCATGGGTATGCCGCACCCGAATGTAGGCCTACAACAAAGGTGAGCAGAGAGAGCGAGACAACGTGACCTTCCCCTACACTGTCAAGCGGGCACATGAAGCTACTGAGGAGGTGGGTACCCTCAGAGCACCGGAACCATACACAATGGCAATGACGTCATTCGCTTCGGGTACCTCACACCCATGGTTAGCGTTCTAGGGTTAAAAATAGCCTAATAAAATACATCGTAAAATGACAATAACTCCATTACCGTTCTTCGTAAAGCAATTCTGAAAGTACCATTTGAATCGGAGGACGTTTATGCATGGGGTAGGTGCCCATTTCAAAATGCAGACTAAAAACTAAGCGATAAAACTCAACTTTTTTTGTTTTCCCATAGGGGACCATACCCCCAAACACCGTTAATTTTGCCCTGAGCGTTGCTTTCAGGCCATGAACGGCTTCTTCATCCTTTTCTACATAAGATGGAATGCCTCTGGGAAATATAAAAAAGAAAAAAAGTGTTTTTTTCTGTAAATCAAAAAAATCCCCGAACATTCCTGATACTTATAAGCAAATATATCCGTTAGTTGTTATCTTAAAGCAGTTGTGAGTGTACCATTCGATTCGTCGGAGTTTTCAGCATCGATTAGGTAGCGTTTGCAAGGTTCAGAGTAAAAACTAAGCGAGAAATAACACATTTTCCGTACAAGTCGACACAACACCAAAGCTTATAAAATGCTGTTCCCTTACTTTAACCTAACTCGATTTCACGAGTTAGGTTAGAGTAAGAAAACAGCAATTCATAAGATTGGGTGTTGTGTAATGGGTCAAAAGAAGAAGAGGAAGAAGACCTTGCTCCGCAATGCAGTGGTTACCGTGCATAGCTCCGTTATAAGGCCTCAAGAAGAAAAGAAAGATCTAGATGGTAGAATTCGGAAATAGGTAATATGGGGTGTCGATTAGGGGGTAAATGGGGTCAATAAATTGCGTGGCGATAATTAGAGGGGGTAGGAGTTCATGATAATGGGGGGGGGGACTAGTGGGAGTAGGTGGTATTCGTAATTAAGTCATGTTCGGTATCGAATCAGGGGTAAATGGGGTCAGTATATTACGTGGTAATAATTAAAGAGGGCGGGGGTTAACGGTAATGAGGAGGTGGCTAATGGCAGTAGGTGAAACTTGAAAAAAGGTCATGTGAGGTGTCGAATACTGAGTAGATGGGGTCAGTAAATTGCGTGATGATAATCAGAGGGGGCGGGGGGCTAGGGTAAGGGGGGGAGGCTATCGGGAGTATCTGGAATTCGTAATTAGGTCATGTTCGGTGTCGAATAGGGAGTAAATGGGGTCAGTAAATTGCGTAGTGATAATTAAAGGGGACGGGGATGAAAAGTAATGGGGGGGCTAATGGGAATAGGTGGAATTCGTGAATAGGTCATCTCAGGTGTCGAATAGGGAATAAATCGGGTCAGTAATTTGCGTGATGATAATTAAAGGGGGATGAGGTTGATGGTAATGGGGGGGGGGGTAATGGGAGTAGGTGGAATACGGAAATGGCTTCATTTTATTTTATTTTTATAAAAATAGCCTTATAATAAACATCGTAAAATGACAATAACTCCATTAGCGTTCATCGTAAAGCAATTCTGAAAGTACCATTCGATTCGGCGGACGTTTCTGCATGGGGTAGGTGCCCATTTCAAAGTTCATACTGAAAACTAAGCGATAAAATGCATCTTTTCTTGTTTTTCGCAGAGGGGACCATACCCCCAAACACCGTTAATTTTGCCTGGGGCGTTGATTTCAGGCCATGAACGGCTTCCTCATCCTTTTCTACATGAGATGAAATGCCTCTGGGAAATAGAAAAAGGAATAAAAGCGGTTTTTTTTCTGTAAATCAAAAAAATCCCCGAACATTCCCAATAGTTATATGAAAATATATCCTTTAGTTTTTATCTTAGAGCAATTCTGCGTGTGCCATTCGATTCGTCGTAGTTTTCCGCATCGATTAGGTACCCTTTCCAAAGTTCAGATTAAAAACTAAGCGAGAAATATGACATTTTTTATACACGTCGACACAACACCCATACTTATGAATTGCTGTTCCCTTAGCCTAACCTATCTCGATTTCACGAGTTAGGTTAGAGTAAGAAAACAGCAATTCATAAGATTGGGTGTTGTGTGATGGGTCAAAAGAAGAAGAGGAAGAAGACCTTGCTCCGCAATGCAGTGGTTACCGTGCATAGCTCCGTAATAAGGCCTCAAGAAAAGAAAGAAGATCTAGGTGCGAGAATTCGGAAATGGGTCATATGGGGTGTCGAGTAGGGGGTTAATGGGGTCAGTAAATTGCGTGGTGATAATTAGATAGGGCGGGGGCTCATGACAATGGGGGGGGGGGGGCTAAAGGGAGTAATTGGAATTCGTAATTAGGTCATGTTTGGTATCGAAAAAGGGGTAAATGGGGTCAGTAAATTGCTTGGTGATAATTAAAGGGGGGGGACGAAAAGAAATAGGGGGGGGGGCTAATGGAAATAGGTGGAACTCGAAAATAGGTCATGTCAGGTGTCGAATAGGGAATAAATCGGGTCATTAATTTACGTGGTAATAATAAAAGGGGGATGACGTTGATTGTAATAGGGGGTTGCTAATGGGAGTAGGTGGAATACGGAGATGACTTTATTTTATTTATTTACATAAAAAAAGCGTAATAAAATACATCGTAAAATGACAATAACTCCATTAGCGTTCATCGTAAAGTAATTCTGAAAGTACCATTCGATTCGGCGGACGTTTCTGCATGGGGTAGGTGCCCATTTCAAAGTTCATACTAAAAACTAAGCGATAAATTCATCTTTTCTTGTTTTTCGCAAAGGGGACCATACCCCCAAACACCGTTAATTTTGCCTGGGGCGTTGATTTCAGGCCATGAACGGCTTCCTCATCCTTTTCTACATAAGATGAAATGCCTCTGGGAAATAGAAAAAGGAATAAAAGCGTTTTTTTTTCTGTAAATCAAAAACATTTCCGAATATTCCTGATAGTTATATGCAAATATATCCGTTAGTTTTTATCTTAAAGCAATTCTGAGTGTACCATTTGATTCGTCGGAGTTTTCAGCATCGATTAGGTACCCTTTGCAAAGTTCAGAGTAAAAACTAACCGAGAAATATCACATTTTCCAAACACGTCGTCACAACACCCATACTTATGAATTGCTGTTCCTTTAACATAACATAACACAATTTCACGAGTTAGGTTAGAGTAAGAAAACAGCAATTCATAAGATTGGGTGTTGTGTGATGGGTCAAAAGAAGAAGAGGAAGAAGACCTTGCTCCGCGATGCAGTGGTTACCGTGCATAGCTCCGTTATAAGGCCTCAAGAAGAGAAAGAAGATCTAGATGCTAGAATTCGGAAATAGGTCATATGGGCTGTCGAGTAGAGGGTTAATGGGGTCAGTAATTTGCGTGGTGATAATTAGATAGGGCGGGGGTTTATGATAATGTATGGGGAGCTAATGGGAGTGATTGGAATTCGTAATTAGGTCATGCTCGGTATCGAATAAAGGGTAAATGGGTTCAGTAAATTTAGTGGTGATAATTAAAGGGGGCGGGTGTTAACGGTAATTCGGGGATGCTATCGAGAGTATGTAAAACTCAAAAATAGGTCATGTGAGGTGCCGAATACTGGGTTTATGGGGTCAGTAAAATGTGGAGTGATGATCAGAGGGGGCGGGGGTCAAGATAAGGGGAGGGGGCTATTGGGAGTAGGTGGAATTCGTAATTAGTTCATGTTCGGTGTCTATTAGGGAGTAAATGGTGTCAGTAAATTCCGTGGTGATAATTAAAGAGGGTGGAGATGAAAAGTAAAGGGGTGAGCTAGTGGAAATATGTGGAATTCGAGAATAGCTCATCTCAGGTGTCGAATAGGGAATAAATCGGGTCAGTAATTTGCGTGGTGATAATTAAGGTGGGATGAGGTTGATGGTAATGGGGGGAGACTAATGGGAGTAGGTGGAATACGGAAATGGCTTCATTTTATTTTTTTAATTAAAAATAGCCTAATAAGATACATCGTAAAATGACAATAACTTCATTAGCGTTCATCGTAAAGAAATTCTGAAAGTACTATTCGATTCGGCGGACGTTTCTGCATGGGGTAGGTGCCCAATTCAAGGTTCATACTAAAAACTAAGCGATAAAATTCATCTTTTCCCCTAAAAGCAATTCTGAGTGTACCATTCGATTCGTCGGAGTTTTCAGCATCGATTACGTACGCTTTGCAAAGTTCAGAGTAAAAACTAAGCGAGAAATATCACATTTTCCATACACGTCGACACAACACCCATACTTATGAATTGCTGTTCCATTAGCCTAACCTAACTCAATTTCACGCATTAGGTTAGAGTAAGAAAACAGCAATTCATAAGATTGGGTGTTGTTTCATGGGTCAAAAGAAGAAGAGGAAGAAGACCTTGTTCCGCGATGCAGTGGTTACCGTGCATAGCTCCGTTATAAGGCCTCAAAAAGAGAATAAATATCTAGATGCTACAATTAGGAAATAGGTCATATGGGGTGTCGAGTAGAGGGTTAATGGGGTCAGTAAATTGCGTGGTGATAATGAGATAGGGCGGGGGTTCATGATAATGTGGGGTGTGCTAATGGGAGTAATTGGAATTCGTAATTAGGTCATGCTCGGTATCGAATAAAGGGTAAATGGGGTCAGTAAATTGAGTGGTGATAATTAAAGGGGGCGGGGGTTAACGGTAATTGGGGGGTGCTAATGGGAGTAAGTAAAACTCAAAAATAGGTCATGTGAGGTGTCGAATACTGGGTAAATGGGGTCAGTAAAATGTGGGGTGATGATCAGAGGGGGCGGGGGGTTAAGATAAGGGGAGGGGGCTATTGGGAGTAGGTGGAATTCGTAATTAGTTCATGTTCGGTGTCGAATAGGGAGTAAATGGGGTCAGTAAATTGCGTGGTGATAATTAAAAGGGGTGGAGATGAAAAGTAATGGGGGGGGGCTAATGGAAATAGGTGTAATTCGAGAATAGGTCATCTCAGGTGTCGAATAGGGAATAAATCGGGTCAGTAATTTGCGTGGTGATAATTAAGGTGGGATGAGGTTGATGGTAATGGGGGGGGGGGGGTAATGGGAGTAGAAGGAATACGGAAATGGCTTCATTTTATTTTTTTATATAAAAATAGCCTAATAAAATTCATCGTAAAATGACAATAACTCCATTGCCGTTCATCGTAAAGCAATTCTGAAAGTACCATGCGATTCGGCGGACGGTTCTGCATGGTGTAGGTGCCCAATTCAAGCTTCATACTAAAAACTAAGCGATAAAATTCATCTTTTCTTGTTTTTCGCAAAGGGGACCATGCCCCCAAACAAAAGGAATAAAAGCGGGTTTTTTTCTGTAAATCAAAAAAATCCCCGAATATTCCTGATAGTTATATGCAAATATACCCGTTAGTTTTTATCTTAGAGCAATTCTGAATGTTCCATTCGATTCGTCGGAGTTTTCTGCATCGATTAGGTACGCTCTGCAAAGTTCAGAGTATAAACTAAGCGAGAAATATCACATTTTCCATACACGTCGACACAACACCCATACTTATGAATTGCTGCTCCATTAGTCTAACGGTCTAACCTAACTCGATTTCACGCATTAGGCTAGAGTAAGAAAACAGCAATTCATAAGATTGGGTGTTGTGGGATGGGTCAAAAGAAGAAGAGGAAGAAGACCTTGCTCCACAATGCAGTGGTTACCGTACATAACTCCGCTATAAGGACTCAAGAAGAGGAAGAAGTTCTAGATTTTAGAATTCGAAAATAGGTCATATGGGGTGTCGAGTAGGGGGTTAATGAGGTCAGTAAATTACGTGGTGATAATTAGAGGGGGCGGAGTTTCATTATAATGTGGCGGGGGTTAATGGGAGTAATTGGAATTCGTAGTTAGGTCATGTTCGGAATCGAAAAAGGGGTAAATGGGGTCAGTAAATTGCGTGGTGTTAATTAAATGGGGCGGGGGTTAATGTTAATTGGGGAGGGACTAATGGGTGTAAGTGAAACTCGAAAATAGGTCATGTGAGGTGTCGAATACTGATTAAATGGGGTCAGTAAATTGTGTGGTGAGAGAGAGAGAGAGAGAGAGAGAGAGAGAGAGAGAGAGAGAGAGACCGGATAAGGCCCCTGTATGGATAGCAACTGCGCAGGAGAAGAACTGGCGAGATGATACCAGAGACGCCCAACCTCGAGGGAAACTGATTTGGCAGAGATGTGAAGTGTCCCAGTTGAGTTGAGGTAACGCTGCATGAAAACCAAGGTTAACTTCTCTGTGGCCTTTGGGAAATAGTTGCAATGAGATCCGATGCGTTTAGGAATATGGATATAACTACCGGAGACCTTCAAAACACGTAAAGCCAGTTAAGCCTTCTCTGTGGCCGCTTGGGGAAATAGTCTGAATTGTAGCCCGATGAATTTAGGAACATGGACCTTCTAACTACCGGAAATCTCGGGAATTCCTCATGAAAGCCCGGTTAATCTTCTCTGTGGCCTTGCCAGGAAATATGTGGCAATGGGGCCCGATACGTTTGGATTTTCATTTTTTTACAGTAACAGAGACAGCTCAAGGGCGCAAAAAAAAAAAAAAAAAAAGACCGCTACTCATTTGCTCCTGAATAAGGTCAATAGATTGACTAAAAAGAGGTCAATTTCCGGGGAGGAGAGGTGTCCCGCAATACTCCCTCCTCTTGAAAGAGTTTCAAGTCGTAGAGGCAGGGAGGAAATACAGATGAAGGAAGATTGTTCCAGTTTACCAGCGTGAGGGATGAAGAAGTGAAGATGCTGGTTGACTCTTGCATAGGGGTTGGACAGTATGAGGGATGAGCATGAATAGAAGTCGTATCTGTGAGGGCCGCGGGAGGAGGAGGCATGCAGTTATGAAGTTCAAGGAAGCATGATCAGCATGAAATATCGATAGAAGGCGAAGAGAGCAGCAACATGGCGGCGGAATTTGAGAGGTGGGAAGACTATCAGTATGAGGAGGAGAGCTGATGGAGACAGAAGGCCTTTAACTCCACTCTGTCAAGGAGAGCTGTGTGAGTGGACCCCCCCCTCACACACACATGAGATGCATACTCACGCCACGAGGGCGGACAAGGCTCCTGTAAATGGATAGCACAACTGTGTGGGGGGGAGAAAGAACTGGCAGGTGGTACAGAACGCCCAGCTTAGAAGAAGCGGTTAGTAAGAGATGAGATATGAAGTTTCCAGTTAGGTTTTGCAGTTAAGAGATAGACCGAGAATGTTTAGTGTTGGAAAGAGAAAAGGTGATAGCTGGGTGTTGTCAAAGAATGAGGGATAGTTGTTTGGAAGATTGTGTCAGTGGATAGGATGGTGGATGGAGGTGGTTGGACCTTGAACAACCAGACCTCGAAAAACACTCATGAAAATCCGGTTAATCTCCTCTGTGGCCTTGGGAAATAGTGGCAATGGTAGCCCGATACGTTAACTACCAGACCTCCAAAAACACCCATGTAAACTCGGTTAATCTTCTCTGTGGCCTTGGGAAATGGTCACAATGGGAACCCGATACATTTAGGAATACGGACCTTTAACTAGCGGAACCCTCGTGGCCAGCCAGGTATAGTCTGTTCACTTAAGTCTGACCCAAGCTGACAACATAAACCTAAACGTGTTCGTAAGCACAGTGCAGATTAGCAGAAAGTGCTGCGTGAGATAAACACAAACAGAGGTTAAAGAAAACTTAGAAGCCATAGCAGTAGCCAATCAGCACTTGGCTTGCAAACACGCTTAGGTTTATGTTGTCAGCTTGGGTCGGACTTAAGTGAACAGACTATAGTGTTGTGGCTGTGGTCTTTTCTAGAGGTCGTTCGTGGCTTTGTGAATCTCGGGTTTTGTTAAACATACGTTGATTGGGAGCTTGTGATCTGATTGTTTTGTTATGTGATTGATATATAGACTCAGATCTAACTGTCTCTGTATCTGTCTCTCTACCTATCTATCTATCTATCTATGTACGTTTCTATCCTTACGTATCTAAGTATTTAATGTTTCTGTGTTTCTTGTCGTTATTCATATTAACTGCTACGTTCGCATCACTTATAAAAATAAACACCCCAACGTTCTCCATTCAGTGCTTTAAAAAATCTATCAAACCTATTTTCTGGGCCACAAATACGACTCCACATTCACTTTCAAACTCGCGAAGATGACAGAGAGACTGTTTATGATGGGAGAAGAGAGAGTGCAAACCTTCAACCAGGGGGCCGCGTCCTTAAATATTTATCCACATTCACTTTCAAACTCCCAAAGATGGCGTTAGAGACTGTTTGTAACGAGAGAAAGAGAACATGTGAGAGTCTGGGCCCTAAATACTTCCCCACATTCACTTTTGAGACTGTTTATGGTGAGAGGGAAAGAGCGTGTAAGCCTTCAACCAGGGGGCTCCTTCCTTACATACTCCACGTTCAATTTCAAACTCCCAAAGATGGCGGTGAGACAGTTTGAGATGAGATAAGAGAGCGTGTGAGAATCCGAGCCCTAAATACTTCCCCATATTCACTTTGAGACTGTTTATAACGAGAAAAGGGAGAGTGAAAGCCTTCCGGGCCCTAAATACTTCCCCCACTGTACAACGTTGCCAGATTGTCGTACTCAGCCTCCTATGTTTGCCGATTTTCGACCCTAAAACTGCCTCCTCGACCCCAACAACTGCCTTCATATATAGTTATCGTTAAAATGGTTCGTTATATTGGTGTTTTTTGGCAATAGCTATGGCTCAGAAACCGGTAAACACGAGGCTCTGAGTACGATAATCTGGCAACGGTGACCCCACATTCACTTTCAAACTCCTGAAGTCGGAGGTGAGAGTCTGTTATAATAAGAGAAGAGCGTGTAAGCCTTCAAGCAGGGGGCCACTTACCTAAATACTTCCCTACGTTTGCTTTCAAACTCACAAAATGGCGTGAGACTGTTTGAGATGAGAGAAGCGAGAGTATAAGAATGCGGGCTCTAAATACTTCCCCACATTCACTTTGAGACTGTTTATGATGAGAGATAAAGAGCGTGTAAGCCTTCAAGCAGGGGGCCACTTACCCTGAAGAGCGCCTCCCGTTTCTTGGTCTTGCTGCGGGCGGGGACGGTGACGCGGTAGAGCGGCTCCAGGAACTCGGGCGGGTTGTCGTTGACGTCGCTCACGGTGATGAAGACCGGGGTGACGGAGGACAGCTGGCCGTCGCTCACCCGCACCCACAGCTCGTACTCCGCCTGTTCCTCCCTGTCCAGCGGCACTAGGGTTGTGAGGGCGCCTGGGGGAGAGGGTGTGAGTGTTAGTGGCGGGGAAGGCAAGGGGGCCAAGTTCTCGTGTGTGTGTGTGTGTGTGTGTGTGTGTGTGTGTGTGTGTGTGTGTGTTATGATACTACTACTGCTACTGCTACTACTACTACTACTATTTCTACTACTATTACTACTATTACTGTTATTATTACTACTACTACTACTACTACTACTACTACTACTACTACTACTACTACTACTACTACTACTACTACTACTACTACTACTACTACTACTATCATTACTACTACTACAAATGGTAATACTGTAATAGGAATAAATGGTGTATGGGATAATAATAAAAAAATAATAATGATAAATAGGCTCAAATCTTCTGTTTGTCATTATTCAGAGCGTCGCGTGATGCAGTACTACAATTCCTGTCTCCTTTTAAATAGGGTTGAAGGGTTTGGTTTCCCAGCACACACCACGTAGCACGTATTAGCCTTGTTCATAAAGAGATGCCGCGGTAATATTTAGATCTTTTCGTCGTTATTCAGAGCGGCGCGTGATGCAATACTATAATTCGTCGCTCTTTTCATAATACGCGTGTAGGCTTTTGTTTCCCGCCTGGCGCCAACAAGATAGACTTACCGTATATGTATTTAGATCTTTTTGTCATTATTCAGAGCGGCGCGTGATGCAATACTAAATTCTTGGCTCTTATAATATGCGTGTAGGTTTTTGTGAAGTAGATTTTTCTTTCCCGCCAACAAGATAGACTTACCGTATATGTATTTAGATTTTTTTGTCACTATTCAGAGCGACGCGTGATGCAATGCTACAATTCATGGCTCTTCTAATAATACGCGTGTAGGTTTTTGTGTCCCACCCCCGCCGAGCAGCACACATTGGCCTTGTTTACAAAGAGAATGCCGCGGTAATTATGAATCCCTTTGAAGCTTTTTTTCCCTCGCTGTGAATGTTAGTACGAGTGAGGTAAAAACTACTCACTTACTGACATTATCACGGCAGGTTTGTGAGAGTCCACGCTCTACTACACAAGAAATTACATTATTATTACTACATGAAAGGTACTTACTGTGATGGCTTTACTCTCTGAGAGATAAGTAGTTGACGGTTATAACACAATTCGAGTCATTATTCATTACTTCACTCATAAGAACTAATAATGAGAAGTGCAGCGGTCAACACCTATAGATGACACACACACACACACACACACACACACACACACACAGACTCAGCAGCAATAAACGAGTGTCTAGAATGACTTGAACTCTTTGACAGGAGAGTATCAAGACACCTCTTCAACCCCTTCTGAGAAACCTTTTGGAACTCTCAATCACATTCTTGGGAGCAGTAGGTTTTCAGGCTTTTTTTTCCCTTGTTTTATATTTATTTTCCCTTAACTTTTTCTTCCTCAGATGTACACGGAAATAAACATTCTGCTACTTCTTTGCCTGTCTGCGGGTGTATCTTGGAAGCGAGGCAATTGGTTTCCTTCGGTGAGGTTTTACGGTCTTCATTTTCCCTTGTTTGTTTGCCCTTAACTTTTCCTTCCTGAGTTGTGGTACATAGAAATAAAGAGGTTGCTCCTTCCTTGCCTGTCTGCGCGTGTATCTTGGAGCGAGGTAATTGGTTCCCTTCGGTGATGTTTTGCGGGCTTTTTATTTCCTTGTTTTATATTTGTTTGCCCTTAAATTTTCCTTCCTGAGATGAACACTCTCAACAAAAGGTTCTCGAACGCTTTAAGCACCATACATTCTGAGATACACGGACGAAGAATTCAGAAACACCTCTCCCTGTGCTAACGGGTGGTGGCCCTGTGTACACATGCTCTGTGGGAAGGAGGGAGATGCCAATGGCTCAGTATTACATGCGCACTGAT
>NW_026111809.1:377500-385000 GCF_024679095.1 Eriocheir sinensis
ACCGGTCGGTGCATGGTGGGCGTCTTGACGTGGCTCCAAGTGTCAGGTCAAGGTGCAAATTTTACCATGGTCGCCGTCCGGCCTCCCACTGAACTCACACTGAACGCCCGCCGGTAGCCGTTCGGTAGCACGACTGCTCGGCCACCAGCGTGGTCGGGAAGCGGTGGGTGTCAATCGCAGCATTTCGGGGTCGCTGGTGGTCGTTATCAGGTCGTAGGGTCAGTGTGACTATAGCTTAACCGTATTTTTATAATTGGTTATATGTTGCGGTGATAATTCCTCGCCACCAGTGCGTTTTATCGTCTGTAGGATGACGGCATTCTGGTATTAACTAATTTAGCACCGGGTCACTGACATTAGGTCGTCATTGCGTTACAGAAATTATAGACAATTTTTTTTAGGCTGTCGTGAGGATAAAAAAAACAATTGTAACCCATTCCGCTTCAGGACGTTATCAGTCAGTTTAAATGCTGTGGCTGACGTCATTCCTATTCAAATGAGGGAATGATAATTCCAGGTGGTAGTTTGAGTATAACTGCCAGTAAAAGTATGTAAAATTAAAATATCTGCCAAAATCAATACTTAAACCACATATTGCGACACCTTGGTTAAGTGTAAGATATATAAGGATGAGAGGCACTGATATAATAATGAGTGTATGAACCGCCTGCGCCGATTATCTGTTAAGTCTGCTTCGAAGCTTCGAGGTGTGTCACTAATGGAGCCTGTTTCCAAATACCTGTTGGCCCATAGTGATACAGTAGAGATGGACACACCAATCCGCCGTGGTGTTTGGAGATAACTGAGGCCTTCAGTGTGAAGAATAATAATGATTGCGCCGGTCTTGTGGGGTCTCCACTGAAACTAACTAGCGCATGACTTACTGCGGCCATCAACACAGGATCGAAACGTATCATATACAGTAATGGATTCAGATGCGTCATCACAATCAGGGGTGCCAACCATTCCGAGGCGACTAGTTGCAATCGATTCATTTTCACATCCATCGTGCCAGGTGTTCGAAAACTTTTTGTTAAGAGTGTACACAGAAATAGACAGGTTGCTCTTTCCTTGCCTGTCTGCGGGTGTATCTTGAAGCGCGCTAATGGGTTCACTTTGGTAATGTTTTGCACACTTTTCTTCCCCTGTTTATATTTTGTTTGCCCTTAAATTGCTTCCTCGGATGTAAACAAGAACCTTACTAACCTGTTTGTGGGGGTATCTTGAAGCGGAGTAATTGGTTCCCTTTGGTGAGGTTTTGCGGTCTTTTCTTTCCCCTGTTTCTGTTTCCACTGCAAAAGTTTTTTTTTTCTTCCGCACCGAACTGACACTGATAAGCTATTCATTGGAAGTGCAATGTTCTTACTTCAATGATTTCTTTACACCTATATTTCCTTACCTCATTCGACGTGAAAATGCATTTGTAATAGTTGAAAACGCTTTGTTTCTCTCGGATATTAATAAAATTAAAACAGGCTGCTCCCTTCCTTACCTGTCCGTTGGCATATCTTGAAGCGTGCTCTTTGGTGATGTCTGGGGGGCTATTTTTCACCCTGTTTTTGTTTTTCTTTGCACTGGACTTTTGCGTCCACGGATGTAAACAAAGATAAAACAAGTTTCCCCTTCCTTACCTGTCTGCGGGTGTATCTTGAAGCGCGCCAGTTGGTTCCCTTTGGTGATGGCGAAGGAGATGTTGGAGGGCGCCAGGTCGCCGTCCGAGGCCCGCAGCGCTATGACGGAGGTGTCTGGCGGCAGGTTCTCGGCCACGTAGGTGTGGTAGGCGGGCTCCTCCGTCTGGGGCATGTGGTCGTTCACGTCCTCGACCTCCACGAAGACCTGAAGGAGGATTGGTTAAAAGGTAGGATGGTGGGAGGGTACTGTGTGTGTGTGTGTGTGTGTGTGTGTGTTTACAGCAAGAGAGGCAGTTCAAGAGTAAAAAACAAAACAAAACAAAAAACAACAACAAAATAAAGTACGCTGTGCGTGTGTGTGTGTGTGTGTGTGTTCCAACCTCCACTCATGTCAACTTCTCCTCCAGGTCGAACATCTCTCTCATTTTTAGCATTTCATGGAGAGACCCAATTTCTCAGTCCATGAATAACCTTTGCCATTCTAACCTTAGCTGAAAAAAAAATCTATGCCCACTGTGCTTATGTGAAAATATAAACTGCGCGGCACATTCAAGATAGCGCCTGACTAACTCTACAGAGGATAACCCCAGGGCAGTCTTCTTAAAGCCTCCCGTCTCCTAGGGCTGAGAATCAAGATGGGGCATGACTACTTATACATAGGATAACCCAAGGGGAGTCTTTTTAAAGTTTCCTGTCCCTTAGAGGCTGAGAATCAGGATGCTACACAGGATAACCCCAGGCCAGTCTACTTAAGGCTCCATGTCCCCAAGAGGCAAAGAATGTTGTGGGCAGAGGGGCGAAGAAAGCCACAAATCCAGCTGACTCCTCTCCTCCGCCCTCCTTTTGATTCAACTATGAGAGCCGGTTGAATGGGTCGCTTTTATCAGGTCCAGGCTCAAAAGGGTTCTGGGGCGCGAATATCATTTCCACCATTCTGCCGCGGTGCATCACACAACGCCCAGACAGACCCGTCGCTCTCCACAAGGCAGGTCGGGTTATATTTTCACGTAAGCACAGTGGGCAGAAATTTTTCCTACAGATCAGGTTAGAATGGCAAAGATTATTCTTGGACTGAGAAACTGGGTAACTCATTAGAAGTTGAGTTCATGAAATGTTTAATTAAAATGAGAGGGATGTTTGACTTGGACGAGATGTTGGCATAAGTGAAGGTTGGAACGCGCGCGCGCACACACACACACACACACACACACACACACACACACACACACACACACACACACACACAGGTATTTCCGTCCCGAGTCTCTCTTTTCAGTCAGAGCCGCTAGATATTTTTTTCGTACTGGTTGTGGTTTTGTGGTTTACAGGATTTCCAGCTCTATTAACCAGACAAGGGTTTGGTTGACTGATTATGAACAGACAGCTGAATGTCACAGTTAATATTGACATGCACATTATAGTAAGCAATCTTAGCTCAATGAGATGCTGAAAAAATGTAAATATTTAATGTAATTTGTAATAATTTTGATGATGAGGAACACCAAGAATATGAAGGATTCTCACGCACAGACATACTCTCTCTCTCTCTCTCTCTCTCTCTCTCTCTCTCTCTCTCTCTCTCTCTCTCTCTCTCTCAAACAGTCAAACACACACACACACACACTCACTCACTCACTCACTCACTCTCTCTCTCTCTCTCTCTCTCTCTCTCTCTCTCTCTCTCTCTCTCTCTCTCTCTCTCTCTCTCAAACACACACACACACACACACACACACACACACACACACACACACACAGCGGGGAGCGTCACTCACGTGGCAGGTGTCGGTGAGGGGCGCCGCTCCCCCGTCGGACACCACGATGGACAGCCAGTAGCCGCGCGCCGTCTCCCTGTCCAGCGCCACCACCGTCCGCACCACGCCTGGAACAAGACTGTATATTAGGGACCAGAACAGACCAGAACAAGAGGAGGGGAGAAGATCAAGAGGACATAGATTTAGATGGAGGGACGGGATTGGGAGAGATATGAGGCAGCTGGGTCTGAACGAAGTGGATGCAGAGGACAGAATATACTGGCGATAACAAACAAGAGTGGCCGACCCCAGTAGGGATTAAGTCTTTCAGTGTGTGCGTCACAAAGTCTGTGCCACCTACTCTTTTGCTTGTGAAACCCAGCTACCACACATTTTATGACAACAATTATTCGTCAGAGAAGAAGAAGAAGGAACCAGAGCGAGACCTGTCTTAGTTGTACTCTCAATTCCATCCGTCCACTTGATCCTCTTTCTTTCTCTCGCTCCTCCCCTCCCCACCACTCCAAAAATTAAGCTCCATATTCTTAAACATGTCGGTCTCCTATTACGACTATTTCCCAAGGCCACAGAGAAGGTTAACCGGGTTTCATGAGTGACTTTCCCGTTCAAGGTGCAGAGGACGTAAAACTGTTCCAAGCATCACAAAACACCTCATGAAAATCAACAACTACGACTAATCCCCAAGGCCACAGAGGAGGTTAACCAGGTTTTCATGAGTGACGTTCCCGTTCAAGAAGCAGAAGTCGTGTAAAACTATCACTGGGATCACAAAACAGTCCATGAAAGGCCCAGCAAATTCTTAAACGTATCGGGCTCCCATTACGACTATTTCCCGAGACCACAGAGAATATCCCGGCCGGCAGTGGACGAGTATAGACGTGAAGCAGACTTATCGTTTTGTCTGTTTTCCGTCCACAAGTGTCCGCTTTGATTGTTTAAATTCCTGTTGTTAGATATTTGCTTTTAATTTTTGAATGTTGGTCGCCTGAGATATGATTGCAATTAATATGGACCCGTACGCAGAAGTTTCTAACATGCCGGACGCGTATCGGACTAGTATCATTTCGTCTATTTTGGGTCCACAAGTGTCCGCTTCGCTGTTTATTATTCCTATGCTGTTAATTTTTAAATGCGAGTCGCCTGATTTATAATTCCAATTATATTGTACATATGTACATCAGTAATTAATTGCATGCAGAACTTTCAGACATGCCGTAAGCGTAACGGACTAGTACGGACGATATGATCGATCGAGTTACAAAAATCCGTTTGAGGCCGCGTAACGGACTAGTGCGGACGAGTTACAAATAATTTGTTAAATTGTCACCACGACTCAGTGATCTTTGCGCTGTAGACTTCTCGAATGACTGACATGTCGTGGTTGATAGAAATCTATACCCTTAACCTAACTTAAACCTAATAAAGACATACCGGGCCCAACGGGGTTCGAATCGTCTTCCCTGAGGACTCCGGATCAACAGCGCGCCTTAGCTCACTGAGCCATGGTGACAACGTGTACAAGAAGCCTTTCGACCGTTCACGTTCCAATCATTTTATGTTTTCTTTCACAACCGGTTAAGTTAGAGAAGCTAATAAATGATGTTTATTGTACAAATAGATAGATAGATATATAGATATATCAAATCATATTCACATTCATTCATTCATATCACAAGTGTAATAGCATAAATTAGTGGATGTTCATTTATAGTATTTTCCTTTTTAATTAATAGCACTGCATGTATTACCCCCCTGGCTTCCAGGTAGCTATACGTACGTGTACAATTAAACATATTGATGGCTATAGATGCCGAGTATATATATGTCCCCAGCACATTTGCACTTTTATATATATATATATATATATATATATATATATATATATATATATATATATATATATATATATATATATAGATATATATATATATATATATATATATACTATATGCAGCATTAATTGTGTTACTTAATTCATTGTTCCAGTCACCCTATTAATCGATCGTCCTCTCATAGCCTTCTAGTTACTCATGTTTTCTATGTAACCCAATTATAGGGCCAACTCTTGAAGACTACGGTCGTTATTGCGCAGCCATTAATAGAGGCAGCATCGCTATTATCGATATTTATTTTATGCATAGTGCCATTATGAGCTTATAGATGGGTGGCACATTTGATTTTTGTCAGTTGTAAGCAACCATCCATTCTCTTCATTCTTCTCATTCTTAATTTGTATTGAATCGACGTACGTACGTGTCATGCAGAATTAACTCGATCATTAGTTCTTACTATTTAGTTACTAGATACGATACATATGATGGAAATTTAATTACTTAGAAGAGGGAGGGAGGCTGCGCAACTCCCTTGCCTCCTTTAAGTTCACCATATGGTAACCATATGCATGCATGCATTCTTTAAAGAACGATTAAAGCATCCTCAAATCAAGTCATGTCGAAGGCAAATCTAGTCATTTATGATAAATATTCTTACCTTTCTTCGTTGTCGTATTTAGTTTCTCTTATTTTTCCTTGTCATTTTTTTTCATTTTCTCCCATATTTTTTTAATATTTATTATATAATTATTTTTTTTCCCTCGGGTCTTTCTTTGTTTCATCTCAGAGTCTTCCGGTTTCCACTTTATTTTCACATTTTTCTTCCTTACTCTCTAATAGGAAAAAGGAAAGATAACTGCACAATCATTTTATTTTTATTTATCAGTCATAATCGTGCAGCACGCAGGCGTGTTGTAGTGTGCTGTGCTGGTAGCTATATGATCGATCGAGGCTGCTTAAGTATAGGGCAGGGCCATTCTTGAACGTGAGGTAGCTGTTATAGATGACACTTAGAGTTATGGCGCCATGAAACCGCGGCAGCTCCTATAAAAGCAAGAGAAAAAATTATTAGTAGTATCATATACCACAACTAGCTCTTATTATTATTCCTACTTAATTCTCCCACCATGCACACACCGGTGTCGAGTCCCATCCATCAGCTGGCTGGCCGAGCCTTCCTTCCGGTCTCGATCTGTAACTTGAACACAGTTAATTGTCTGGCTGCCCGTGGGGCTGATTGAGACTTAGCAAACAAGGTAATTAGGACCTGAATATATAAAAAAAAAGTTATCTTGGATGCATGTGTAGGCCTATAGGTGTCCCTCATAGGCACTTATGAGTACTCGACCCGCTAGGTCGGCGCCTCAGGACTGTAGGGACTGTAGCTAGCTGGTTACTCGATCATAACCGCCTATGAGGGACACCTATAGGTGTATGCATGTCTCCCAGATAACTTTTCTATCTATAGGTCGTATAATAACCTTGTTTGTTGAATGGCACTATACACTTCAATCATATTAACTAACTTACCATGCATCTGACTCGATGATCTGAGTGCACGACGTCGATCAGCGCGGCTGCATGGTCTATCGAAGCTACTGTAGTGCTTGATATTAATTAATTGATTACTGGAAAATTAAAGTTGGGGGTGCTTTGTCAACAGGCACTGATAATGCGAGATATTATCTTGCATAACCAATCCCTGCTATAAGCTCTGTCGCCGACGTCAAGGCGCACGTTAACCGGGTTTTCATGGGTGACTTTCCCGTTCAAGGTGCAGAGGACGTACAACTATCACTGGCATCACAAAACAGCCATGGAAATCCCAGCAACTACGACTAATTCCTAAGGCCACAGAGACGATTAACCGTTCAAGAAGCTGAAGCCGTGTAAAACTATCACTGGAATCACAAAACAGTCCATGGAAGGCCCAGCAACCAGCCAAGAGAAGATGGCGCCACTATAAACACTTGCCTGCGCCATGACGGGCTGGGGCCGAATACCATTCAGGCCCCTCAAGCAAGCCTACCGGCGCAATAGGCGGAGACGTAAAAAAAAAAAAAAAATCTACGAGAGGCTTTTCGAACAGACGAACTGAGGCGCCCAGACGTTTAGGAATACAAACTTAGAAATCTGTCGACCCTGGGATAATACTACCACCGTATTAATTCACAGATAGACGACACGAGCTTGATGCAGACTTTAAGCTGCGGGGATGAAGGAAATGAAATTGTAATGAAGTCACCGGCGAAACGAAAACAC